>NC_132896.1:32848976-32916476 GCF_030463535.1 Salminus brasiliensis | reverse complement strand
CCCGTTCAGCCTGTCTGCTCCTTTTGGGAACACTTTAGAGAGGAAGCAGAGCTGCTTGTAGCTAAGCTAGCGCCCCGCTCTGCTGGTTAAAGGATCTAAATGCGTTTCCTCAGCCGATCTTTCTCCGCCAGCCGGCTGAGATCAAAGGCCCGGGAGCCGGTGCGGGTACATTTGCAGAGAGGACCTCTCCAAGGGCCGTCTGCCTGACGAAATACAATGAAATAAGAGGGAAGAAGGTTCTGCTCTTCCAGCCTGGGCTTGTCCCAAAATCCCTGCAGCGCAACCAAACAACACATTTCGGTGCATTCATCTTCAAAAATCAAAAACTGCATCTCTTCTAATAAAAACGAAGCTGTCTCTACAGCAGGGCCCTAAACGTCCAGACCTGGAGGGCCACAATACGGCACAGTTAGGTGCCTACACTGGGCCCACATATTCGATTCAACTCAGATCTAATCACACACACAAATGTGCTTAGATGTTCAAACACACTGTTCAAAAGTATTCGGACACCCCTTCTAATCACTAAATGGAGACTAAATGGTGCAGCACACATAGCTTGTATAATCTCCATTGAGAAGCACTGACCAATAGCAGGTGCAGGAAACCATGAACCCATTGGCACCATGCTGCCTAATAAATGTGTGGCGTGGGCTAGTAGAGGGGTATATAACCCCCCAGCATTGAGCTGTGGAGCAGTGTTCTTTGGAATGATGGGTGGTGGAGCTCCACCCAATACCTTTGGGATACCTCACTGATGGGTTTTTTTTTGTGTGTTTTTTGGCTGAAAGCAATCAAATTCTTACAGCAATGTAATTTTATTATCTGCAGTATCCAATTTAGCAAAACACATGGTGCTATGATATAAAAGTATTGGGACACCTGACCATTCATTGTTATTAAAAAGAGTTGATCCTGCTGGAGTTTGTTGTAGTAACTGTCTCAACTGTCCAGGTAAGAAGACGAGATTCTACTAGATTTTGGAGCTGCATTGCCGTAAAGATTTGATTGCATTCATTGACAAGAGCGTCACCACTCCTCCTCATCTCCAACTCCCCAACTCATCTCAATACCAGTACTGGATGGAGCTCCACCATCCATCATTCCAGAGAACACAGTTCTCCCACACCTGGCATTATTAGGCAGCACGGTGCCAATAGGTTCATGATGTTTATCTGCTCCTAGACAAGCTGTGTGTGCATTTGCATATCTGTGTCAGCAATAGGTGCAACTTAAAGTAGCTGAATGCATTCATTAGAAGGGGTGTCCACAAACATTTGGACATGTAGTACATTCTGAACATCAGGATCTGTCCATTGACGTCCATTGGAAGCATGCTTTGATCTTATAGACCTCTGTCCTTTTACCTCAACCCAGGAACCAATCCAAAGCCACCATCTGTTGTAATGAACCATACGCAGTGGATGGACCTTAAAATTGGTGAAGAAGCTTTGTATCAAAAGTTGAACAACCCGATTTGCATATTGCATTTTTGCATATTATTGCAACTATGAATATTCCGTACATATTTTACGATTCGCAAGAAACTCCCAGCCACTGGTGGCGCTGTTTCACCTTTAGTTTTTTCAGTCTGTAAATATGATCCTGGTCATGGTACTGAAATGTCCAGAGGCAGTGGTGGCTCAGCGGCTAGAGCTCCGGGCTATTGACGGCAGGGTTGTTGTGGGTTTGATTCCCGGGCTCGGCAAGCTGCCACTGTTGGGTCCTTGAGCAAGGCCCTTCACCCTCTCTGCTCCCTGGGTGGTGGAGTTGGCTGGCCTTCTCCTTAAGTGTGTGTGCTCACTACGTGTGTGTGAGTGTGTTTGCTACCACAGATAGGACAAATACTTGCACCCAAAGAAGTGATTCTTCTATGGCAACCCTTGAAGAACCAGTTGAGTACCTTTATTATTAAGGGTGTATCAGTGCACAGGTCATGATACTCCTTACATACCATTGAAAAAACCTGTAGACGCCACCTGCCACCCCAGTGGACAGTCTCTAGGCCACGATTTAGGGCCCATTTTGAATTAAATGACATATTTAATAGAGGTTCTATATTAAAGCACATTTAACTGTCATCTTTCTAAACAATAATTTGTCAAATTTACTGCAGTCGTTTGTTTAAAAGTGATTGATCGACTCTCTTGGATTAGCTGGTTGTTAATTTAGTAATGCAGCTGCTAAACTGAAGCGACGAGCTGAACCGCTTGCCTGACCTTCCCGCCGCTGTTCTTCATTCCAGGATTCATCAAGCCGTGGAGTCCATAGATTGAGACCTGTTCATCGATCGAAATCCTCGGGGCGTACAATGACACAGCAGCAGGACTGCACAGCCACACACACACACACACGCTTAACACACAACTCTTTCATTTAATGTCTCATTTCTCCCCCCTGTTCGATACACAGCTTTGTGTTTACCTGCCCGTGTGTAACCCCACGAGTCGAACCTACCATCTCTCACCAGCGCCAGCAGCAGCGGCGGCCTGCGCGCACTGTATCTGTATCAATAACGCTTCTTTAAAAGCAGTTACGCTTCTCAGCTTGCTGTCAGAATGTGATCGCGACAAATGAGAGATAAAAGTGTATCTGAACGTTAGATTAGATTAAAATAATTGAAATCTATTACGTCTTATTGAACCGGCTCGTCTCCGCGTCCCTGAGCTCCAGAAAAATTGCCAGAGGCTTCTCCAATAAAATCCAATCATAATTCTTGACTTTGCTACCAGTTCTCTTTGATTTCAGTCCATCACTCTGTCATTGCAGCTGGTTTAATGGCAGTATCTGCAATGAATCATTGTAGTAATAAAAGCCTGACACTTCAACTCTTACTTACATCAGCCGGTATAAGCAGAACTGTCGGCTACTGTGACAAGCCTACCCCGAACAACAGACAGCATTGCTGGTTGAGTGCAGTTTAGTCTCAGATCGATCAGAAAACTGGCTGCTAAGCAAGTAGAAAGCTCGCAAACCTCTGCTGTGGGGTACGACACTGCTTTAGGGTACAATTAGGGTAAGATTAATAAATAACGCTGCTGGAAATGGTTCTTTGTGCCAGAGAGAGAGAAGAACCACAAGCTTCCATAAAGTTCCAGTCAAGCCTCTTTGACACTGATACCCATTTCCAGGGTCTTTGGATGGCATTGGTCCTCACAGAGAAGGTAATGAATAACTGGTTATTAGACTGTCAATCTTAGATGGATCCAACTCACTAAGGCTTTTGTCGCTGACTCCAATCAAAACCTCACAGCAATGTTCCACCAATATCTAGTAAAAAGTCTTATTTCCTAGATACAGTTACTTCAACAAAAGCATCAACTCAGGATCAACTCTTGAAATATCTTTGATTTGGTTTTGGAAGAAATAATAAAAGAGCAGGTGTCCCAATATTTTTGTCCCTATAGTGTAGATTAGTGTAGATTGTTTTCCAGGACTTTTCTGCTCACATCACAGTTTAAATCCACTGACCACTGATGAAGGGCAAGAGTGCACCAGCATGGTGGGTTTGGTAGGCAATAGAATGGCGGTGATCTCAGTGACTATTTGACCTAGGTCTTCGGTTCAGCCCTCAAATAAAACATGACCACTGCCTCACGGAGAAAACGAAGAAGGAACTCTGCAGAAAAGAAGTCTATGACCGAACTTTTTAAAGGAATGCATAGTCTTTTAAACGTCCACCACCGTTTACACGGCTGCCTCGTCTTTTTTATAGTACATTTTTTTATCTATTACTTTTTATCAGGAGCCCAGATTTACTTACTGGGTGTTCTGGTTAGCTAAGGATGGATCTTGAAGAATAAATGTACCTTTAAAATGGGGTCTGCCAAACACTTTCAGGCCATAGCTTACCAAACAACATTGAAAAGACACTGAAAAGACCATGGGAAGAAGAACGACACTGCAGCTAAACAGCAGGTATAATACATAAGGCCCTCTTAGACTCTTTAGATATTGCCATGGGCCTTAAATAATTGAGGTGCTCCACTGTAAACAAGTATACTTACAGATCACTACTTAATTTTAAAGCTTTCAACAACTTGCCTCTCTCCTAGAACTCTTCAGTGCTATACCTCTCCACACACCTTCAAATCATCCACCCTTTTGGCTTAGCATCATGGGTACTAGGGCCTTCAATTGTCTCCTATGCAGTTTGTGGAACCACATCTCCACCTCCATCTATAATGTATAGTCCTCAATCGGACTCTATTGTTATGTCTAAATATAATATTGACCCTGACCTTGACCTTGACCTTGACAAAGTGAAAATGAACGATCCATGTAATAACAATGTAACTACCGGTGATGTATCCACTGATGTCATAATCACATAAGTGCATCTCTATAAAGGTAATAGCAAAACCAGCAGTTCATAGAAACACTATTATCATCATCTTATTACACATGTAGAACAGCATTAGAGAGGATACACTGCTACAGCTACTGGAGGGGCGTATCTCAGGCTGCTGGACCTGACTTTACAACTACCTTTACAGCATGTGAGGACTTTTTACTGTTGCATTCTTTTAAAGCTTGTTAAGCATTCATGGCGTTTAAATAGTGCCGCAGGTCCTGCTACGGCAGCTGTGATGTGGACAGGGTGTGCACTCTTACTCTCTAGTTACTCTCTAACTCCTTACATCATACTTCACTATACAGGCTGCAGGCCTCATCTATCCCATCTGAGTGAACGTGTGGAGTGACAGGCGGGGAGCAACAGGCCTTAAATGAGTGCATTACTCAGGTCTAATGGGATAAAAAAGCTTTTAGGGCATCTCTGAGCCTAGCGGGAGATCTACGCACGAACACGTGGACTCGGCTGCTGACAGGTGGGGTGAGAGATGGATGATTACTCCCGTACAGAAACAGACAGACAGTCAGAGTTAACGCCTCCATGAAATTACATTTACTTTTGCCGAGCAGGAAGGTGCCGTGCCGCCTGCTACGATGACAGCAGCTTCTCCATATGCTTCATGGCCAAATGTTTGTGGACAGCACTTCACTAATGAATGCATTCAGCTACTTTAAGTTGCACCCATTGTGCAGGCACATATGTGCAAATGCACAAACACACACACACACACAGGCAGCTTGTCTAACCCCTGTAAAAAAAATAAATACTGCCAAAAGAATAGGACTCTCTGGAGCAGATAAGCAGCATGAACCTATTGGCACCATGCTGCCTAATAATGCCAGGTGTGGGTTATAGAGGGGTATAAAGCCCCCCAGCATTGAGCTGTGGAGCAGTGGAAGAATTTTGTTCTCTGGAATGATGGATGGAGATGAGTTAGGATGTTGGATGGATTTGGGAATGATGAGGTGGGCTGGTGATCATCCAACTCACTAAGGCTCTTGTTGCTGACTCCAGTCAAGTCCTCACAGCAACATTCCATCAAAATCTAATAGAAAGCCTTGTTTCCTAGAAAGTAGACACTCAGCAGTTACTCCAACAAAAGCAGGATAAACTCTTGAAATATATTTGATTTCATTTAGGAAGAAATATTAAATGAAAAGGTGTCCCAATACTTTTGTCCGTATACTTTTCAGCTCACAGCACAGTTTAAATCCAGTGACCACTGATGAAGGGCAAGAGGATGACTGAGATAAGAAACTGTGCATTAATAGAAGACTACCTTCTCTAACTGTACACCAGCATGGTGGGTTTGCTAGGCAAGAGGATGGCGGTGATCTCAGTGATCTTTAAATGATCTATTAAATTAATCTAATTAAATTAATTATATAAGATTGACTTTAAGTGAATAATTAAGTCATGACATTTGTGCAAGCCCGACATACACAAACCGTAAATACACTCCGGATGCTCCAGAGAAAACTTCTAGAGAGCATGACTGGAGTTTAGATATAAAAACACATGCAGAATACTTCCCAACCCATGGGAAACAACCCCAGGGAGGCTTGAGGCGTTACTGTATGAAATCTGTCAATGATAACTGGCCTCATAACGTTCTATATTAGAAGGGATAATGTATATCCTCTGAGTCGCTTCGTCTGTGCTTTGTGATTACCTGGCGCCTCAGTTCCTGGAGAGATGCTTAAGGTTTTGTCTTACTATGCAGAAATGTACTGAGCTCATGAATTCAAACGTATAATGGGCTCTGAAAAGAGACGTGTTGAATTTGTTTGACTCGAACAAGATTTCAGAATATTTTATTCACATGGTTATAAATAAAATGTTTCCACATCATTAAATTACCTCAATTTATATATTTATATTATACTGTACTAAATAAAGTCTGAGAAAGCAATGCTATCTCAGCAGTGAGGGTGTCTACCTGTAAAACTCTATATAACATTAGAATAAACCCAAATAAACATAAAGTCAGTGGTCAGTGAGAGTGTCTACCTGTAATTAACTCTATATAACATTAGAATAAACCCAAATAAACATAAAGTCAGTGATCAGTGAGAGTGTCTACCTGTAATTAACTCTATATAACATTAGAATAAACCCAAATAAACATAAAGTCAGTGGTCAGTGAGAGTGTCTACCTGTAATTAACTCTATATAACATTAGAATTAACCCAAATAAACATAAAGTCAGTGGTCAGTGAGAGTGTATACCTGTAATTAAATCTATATAATATCCAGGTGAGCACTGGGAATGGTTAAGTGAAAACACACACACACACACACACACACACACACACACACACACACACACACACAGCAGTTAATCATTGTATTTATTTAATATCAAATGTATCTTATATTGAATCAAATAAAGTCAGGGCATCGTTTATTTTCATTTCAGTAAAGAAAAAAGGCATCTTTCATATTTCCACATTCTGGAAGCAGTTTGCAAGAGCGGATTTGAATTATTCGTGTTGATGTGTAAGCGGCGGCAGTCGATTGTCTTTTTTTTTCGTTTTGAGTTTGTAAAGCCTGACTGCACAGTTCAGCGAGTTATTCCTAATCGTTTGTCAGGGAAATTATGTTCTCTGGGCATGAAATATGACTGGGTGCCAGCCGGCAGTACAGAGCACGCATGGAGGATGCCGAGTGCGAGTGAATAAAACCCACTCTGCAGTCAAACTACAGCGGATGTTAAAGGTGCAATAAGAACATTTTTAAAGCAGCCATCGATCAGACCCGGCTGAAGGTTTCTGCAGCTGAGCGTAAATCGTTAAGGTCGACACACTCATCAAAAAAGCACGGCTTCCTCACAGCTTCCTCATCTGAGCTGTTTTGTGTTTTCCAGGACGGATGCACCCTCTGTTGAGGAGGCTGTGGATAAACAGGCCTACCTCTTTACGAATTACGGAAAGTTACAGTCTGTACTGTACGTTAGAATTATTTTAGGACTTCCTTTAAAGCTTAAACTTCAGAGCTTGTACATATTATTTTTAGCAGGTGCTGGTGACACACTCTGACTGACGTTTTGATGGACACGGGCATTTCAGTATTAGTCAACATTTTCCGGCAAAGATGAACAAAGATGAACAAGATGAACCTATCAGCACCATGCTGCCTAATGCCAGGTGCGGACCAGAGGGGTGATGATCTTGAATGATCTTGTTGCTGAATGCAATCAAAACCTCACAGCGATGCTCCTCCAAAATCTAGTAGAAACCCCTTTTCTTCCCTTGATAGTAGAGACAGTTACAAACAAACAAAAGCAGGAGAAACTTTATTTAATCCCCTTGATTTCAGAAGAAACAATACATGAGCAAGTGTCCCAATATTTTTGTCAATATTTTGTAGCTCAACTGCAGTTAAAGCATTACTAACATTACAACTTTTGGGCTGTTTCCACACCGCAGACGGGAAAAAACACTTGCATGCTAGCTAACTAGTAGCATGATAGCTAAAACAGTCCAGAAGGGTGGACCAGCTCGGCTGGCTAACGAGTGGCATGTTAGCTACATTGGCTGGCTAACATATTGGGTCCTAAATGGTCCTTCTGTAAGATGACATCAGAGGGGATAATATGTGTCCGTGGGGGACACGATGTGTCATGACACCGGGCAAAAGTACCAAAAGTAATTGAAAAGTAATTTAAAGTAATCAGATTACATGACTTTAATGTAGTAATTCTTTGGATTAGGTTACAATTCAATTTCCCCAGGTAATCAGTAATTACCTCCCAGCCCTGTGTTTCACAATAGCAGCTAGTCCCTGAAGCCCACCGAGGACCACTGCTATTCTTCTCCGCTGTCTTTTAAAAGCCTTGGAATTCTGAATGGATCCTGAGCAGAACTCATTAGGAGATCTTTAGAAATTCTGAGTTTGTGTTAATTGAGCCACTGGGAGAAGACTTAATGGATTCAAACGTGCTGCAGAATACATTTTTTTTTAAGTGTAGCAATTCTAATTTCATCAGCTGTGTATATGTGAGTGTGTGTGAGTGTGTGAGTGTGTGTGAGTGTGTGAGTCCTATCACAACCGGTTTGAGATTGTTTTAAAACAGACTCTGGGAAAAAGTGTCAGTAATTGAAAGTAGCCGGGAGTGGAGGAGACAGTTGTTGACTTTAGGGGGAGAGTGTTGGGCTGGTGGGTCGGTCCGCTGCGTAGACGGATTAATGAGGTAGAGTGTGTGAGGCCATGGTTAATTTAGCAGCGCTTCCCCCAGAGCACAAAGCCATTAACCCAGAGAGCCGGACAAAATACACACCCCGCAGCCCTGTCAAACACCGCCGGCGAGAGTGAGTGTGTGAGTGTATGTGAGCATACCGACATAGCACGACCCAGAATCCAATCGATTCAGAGACGGGGGAAAGATGCCTCGAGTGGGTGTTCTAGAGGCAAAAACTTGGCTTCTCACCTGACCAGGCAGCTCAGTTAAGTAGATTAAATTGTCTCACACTTGCACTCACAAGCGCACGGCAGGCCAGATCTAATCTGAGCTTCATGTTCGCAGTTGATTAAATCAAATCCACAGCATGTTTTCCTGCATAGCTGCTGAAGATGGTAATCTGTAGCAGACTGGGAGGTTGGTTAGCGTGTGCATTTGTAAGATAAGAAGCAGGAGAATGAACCCTGGCTAAAAGGTGGTATTACATCCCAAACCCACTCATATGACTTCAGGTTCCTGAGGTGAGGAAAACAGCTGAAACTCGATGTGTCAGAATATTATGACCACCAACTTCATCTTCTAATGGGAATATGCACCCTCGGCTTGGAGGAGGGAGGCATTGTGGCATGGATGGAAGATGTTCATTATAGAGGTTGGCTGCTCCACAATGTCCACGTCGAGTTGTTGATCCCCTTAGGCATCAATGGCCCGTGGGGCTCCACTGTTATGCCATTGGGAGACCAGACTGTGAAAAGCACCATTAAACCAGGCAGAGAACTGTTTAAGCATCCCAATGGTTCCACAGAGGAGACATTACCTTCCTAAAGAACCTCTTATTTTAAGTGTGCTCAAGAATCGCATCTCAATACTCCAGAAAACCACAAATCTCCCAAAATACTGTTTAAGTACAGCAATAAAAATACAGCTACTCCAGTATTTTCCACCACTGCAGACCCGAACATGACTTGGCTGATTGATTGTATTAGATTTACTCCTTAAATCCTTTAACCTTCAGAACTGCAAGACTCTCGTCATTAGCATCAGTTACAGTGGGGCTTAAAAATTTGTTTCCCTTGGAACCCCATTTATATTTTCACATTAATAGGTCACATTAATATTTCTGCACAAATGTGACCTAAAACCTCATCAGACCTTCATCATAAGTCCTAAAAGCAGACAAGGAGAACCAAATCAAACAAATGAGACACAATTATTAGACTTGCTCATTTATTTATTGATAAAAATGATCCGATATCACAGATCTGTGAGTGGTGTGACCCTCTTGTGCAGCAATAACTGCCAATAAACCATTTTCGGTAACTGTTAACTAGTCCTGCACATCGGCTTGGAGGAATTTTAGCTCTAAGATGTTGGTGGGTTTCCTCACATGAACTGCTCGCTTCATGTCCTTCCACAACATTTCTATTGTATTAAGGTCAGGACTTATATATAATTATTCTTTAGCCATTCTTTGGTAGAACGACTTGTGTGCTTAGGGTCATTGTCCTGCTGCATGACCCACGTTCTCCCAAAATGCAGCTCACAGACAGAAGTCCTGTTTTTTTTCCCTTTTCCTACAGAATTTGCTGGTATACTTCCAAATTCATTGTTTAAACAGTAATGGCAAACCATCTTGGCCCAGATGTAGCTAAACAGGCCCAAGTCGTAATCCCACCACCACAGTGTTTCACAGATGGGATAAGGTTTTATGCTGGAATGCAGTGTTTTCCTTTCTCCAAACCTAGCTACCTCTTCTCATTTACACCAAAACTAAAATCTATTTTGCTCTCATCCGTCCACAAAACATTGCTCCAGTTCCTTTCTGGTTTGTCCATGTGATATTTTTGGAGAGTAGCAGCTTTCTCATTGCAACCCTACCATGCACATCACTCTTGTTTAGATGGACCCATGAACATTAACATATGAGAATATGAGAAATGCCTTAGAGCTTGTTAGAGCTTACAATTGGTTCCTTTGTGACCTCAAGGACTATTAAATGCCTTGGCGTGATCTTTGTTGGTCGACCATTCCTGTGGAGGGTGCTAACAGAATTTTCGCAATTTGTACTCAATCTGTCTGACCGTGGAGTCCAAACTCTTTAGAGATGGCCTTGTCATCTTTTCCAGCCTGATGAGCATCAACAACTCTTCTTCTGAGGTCCTTGAAAATCTCCTTGGTTCATGCCACAATACACTTCCACAAACATGTGCTGTGAAGATCAGACTTTATTAAATCCCAGGGGGCCCACTCACACCTGATTATCATCCCATTGACTGAAAACCCCTGATCCTAATTTCACCTTCAAAAGATCTGCTAATCCTAAACGTCCACATACTTTTGCCACTCATAGATCTGTAACATTGGATCATTTTCTTCAATAAATAAATCAGCCAGTTGATTTGGTTCTTTGCTTTTAGATCAAATTTATTCAGAAATGTCAAATATTCAAAAGGGTTCACAAACTTTTAAGCACCATTGTAGACAGACCCTGAAATATAACCTTGTGGGACTCCACATGATTAATAACAGAATATTAAAGCTAGGGTTCAAAAGGTTAATCAATACAATGCAAATGTTTTGAATGACGGCCTGGTGATTCCGGCTCTCGCGCCTCACGCAGCACTATTAGCCACTTTCCCAGCGCCGGAATCTCCAGCCTAATCCTCCTCAAACCTGACTGACAACTCCGCCATGATTCCACTTTAATTGAAGACATATTTTATCAGAGCTTCTTTTTTTCCCCCTTCTTTTTGTTTCATATGTTGGAAACGAGGCGGCGGCTTATAGCGATCGCTCTCTCATTTTCTCTTCCCGACGATGTATCATCCCCAACAGATTAGAGGAGTCAGGGAAAAATGAGAGCAGAGAGGGGAAATAAGAGATGGGAAGAGAAGGAGAGAGAGAGAGAGAGAGAGAGAGAGGCAGAGAATTAAAGGCTTGCGTGGTGAAATGTGGAGCAGGGTGAGATTCTGATCAGCCCTGTGGTTCCTTTCTGTTTTGGGGTGAATGTGAGAGGAGCAGAGAGCCGGAATGATTACTAGTATTTATTTATGCATTAAGACGACGCGAGAGCCGGCGGGAGGAGTGCAGCCCGCCGCATGTGTGCTTGCCAGTGTAGGGCTGGGGGCTGAGACTGCTGCTGGTGGCAAAAGTCTAAAACCCTAAATGAACGTGAGTCATTCCCTAATCTCCACACTCATCAGCTTGGAGTGCGCACTTGCTCGGAGTGCGCTCGGTTGAGAGCTGCTGGAGTGCACTTTGAGCACATCAGTGCACAGAACTGAGAAACAGACTCTCTGCTGTGTCCCTCCAGCACCTCACAGTTTTACGAGGCTTTAGCCAGAGAGCCGCATTCAGATTCAGATTCACCCCCCCCCCACCTCACCACACACACACACACACACACACACACACACACACACACTTAGCAATGCCTGTCCGTCACGCCTGTCACACCTGAGTTCAGAGTGTTTGGAGTCGCTCCCAGCACAGCAGTGAAGTGTCCAAATGTTTGTGGACACCCTTTCCAATTACTTAATTCAGCTACTTTACATTGCAGCCATTGCTGACACAGCTTGTCTAGTCCCTGTGGAGAAGTACTGCCAATAGAATTGGACTCTCTGGAGCAGATAGTAAACATGACCCCATGGGCACCATGCTGCCTAATAATGCAAGGCCTAGTTTGGGGGGAGTTAGAGTGGGGGATAGTGGAGACAGCCTCTAGGGGGCACACTAGCCATGTTTGAAACAGCAAAAGTGTAAGAAATTGTTCCTATAACACAATGGTGGGAAGGAAAGAGGCTGAAGGGCCTCGCCCAAGGGCCCAACAGCTTGCCAAGCCTGGGTATTGAACCCACAACCCAGTCATCATTAGCCCAGTGCTCTAACCACTAGGCCATCACTGCCCCGAGTGACCAATCAGTTGAACCTGGAAAAATATGCAAGTGTAAGAATCTGAGACACTTTGACAAGAACCGAACTGTGATGTTCTAGACGACTGGGTCAGTCAGGCAGGGCCTGTGGGGTGTTCCAGTTATACCCTGGTTCAAGAACAAAGACAACTGGCAAACCAGTGATTGGGTCATGGGCTCCTAAGGCACCTAAACTTACAGGACTTAAACAACCTAAACAATCTACTTAAACTTTAGTGTTGGTTCCAGATACCACAGAACTACTCCAGAGGTCTTGTGGGGCCCACACCTCAAATGAGCAGATCTAAAACCTACTCAGGTTTCAGGTTTTAGGCAGGTGGTATTAATGTTATGGCTGATAGATGTGTAATAAATGATAAATGATGTCCCAAAAGTATTATCAATATGTCTCTATTTGCAGTGCAGAGCCTTACCTTGACCATAACCTCATCAAACACCTAAACCTAATTCTAATCTTAACTTTAGGCTTAGGAGGGACTCTGGACTCTGGGCCTAGATGGGACCCATGTAAGAGTAGAGTGGGCTATAACGATGAGGCCCAGTCCAGGTTACAACACATGTACAAACCCACACTTAGAGCCCATGCCCACCTGGAACCCAGCTAGCCCACGTTCCACCCAGGTGACCCCTACATGAGCATGTTGGCTGGGTATGTTATTAGCTTATTAATTTATATTTCTCTAATAATTTAATGAATTCATCAAAATCAGGGCATGTTTTTGTCCTGAAAATATATGAAAACAGGAACTCGCCCCAAACACTGTTATAGAGTTAGTGTCGCCTCTGTGAGGCCTTGAGAGTTTTCACCAGGACGTTCATTTATCATCTCCAAGAAGAGTCGCCCACTCCACATTTCCCCCCTTTAAGCCATTTCCAGGCTCTGCTTTTACATATCAGCTGCGTCTGACAGCGCCTGAGTTCCGAAATCTGCATCTGAGCGCCGGCCTTAATTCATCACAGTCTGACAGGAGGCGGGACTCTCAGCTGCCATTAAACACACCGGCGAGCGCCAGCGCTGAGATACACTCTTTATATTCACGCCAGCAGCAGCTAACGGACGACACCGCAGCCTCGTGTATACTGGATGTGCCATTTTTTTGCATACACAGGCACACACAGGCCCTCACACACACATACACACACACACACCCCGAGGAAGTGCAGTTCTTTGTGTAGATTTAATGCATGCACTCTGACCTCATTGTTATGCAGCATGAATTTGCATTATGATGTGGGCCTGGTGTGTGTGTCTGTGTCTGTGTGTGTGTGTGTGTGTGTGGAGAATGCTGGCCCCAGGCCTCCTGGGAGCTTTTGAGTGGAGAGGAAATAAAAATGGTAATATATAAATATATAAATATCTATATTTTTTAAAAAACCCAGCAGAGCTAAACTAATTGGTGAAGCAGGGGGTTGTAATTTGAACATGATACTGCAATATTCCATTGTTCCACTTTAAGAGATAACTATTGTTTTCCAGCGGCAAGGAAGTTAAGAGTTTTACACACACGAGGGCACACACACATACAAGCACGCACACACACACACACACACACACACATACGCAGGTTTATATACAGAGTATTATAAACATCTGTATTATTCAGATGATGTGTTCTAAACAGATGCCAATACAGAACCCTACAGAATTGCTGCTCTGTACACTTTCTTTACTGTGCAGCTTCCAGTTTTGATCAGTAGGATCATCTTGTTTGTGTCCAAATACTTTACTGACTCTTCCTTTCTTGACAGGGCTGGTTCTATTATTTTGGAGAAATGCATATTAGAAATATCCATCATGTCCATAATGAGGATGATGAGGGTGGTGATGATGGTGATGAATGGAGCAAAAGAATTCTGTATTTTCAGTTAATTACTCACTAATCTCACTATTTTGCGATACCAAGGCAATTTTCTAAGAAAATAAGCCATTGTGTTGAGATACTATCCCATTAGTTTGAGATATTACATTATTCTGAGATAAAAAGACACTATGTTAAGTTACCATCATTACTTTGAGATATTAAGTCATTTTCATTTTCTGAGAAAATAAGCCAGTGTGTTGAGATATCATCCCATTAGTTTGAGGTATTGAATCATTCTGAGATAATAAGTCATTATATTAAGATAATATCTCATTAATCTGAGATAGCAAGCCACTCATTATTGTGAAGTAATATGCCATTTTGTTAAGATATTATCTTATTCTGAGATGAGCCATTATCTTGAGATAATATCTCATTAGTCTGAGATAATAAGACACTATGTTGAGAGTATATCTGATTATTCTGAGAAAAGCCATTATGTTGAGATACTTTCTTGTTATTTTGATGTATTAAGTCATTCTGACATAAAAAGCCATTACGTTGAGATACCATAATTATTTTGAGATATAAGTATTTTTTTTTCTGAGAAAATAAGCCAGTGTGTTGAGATATCATCCCATTAGTTTGAGGTATTGAATCATTCTGAGATAATAAGTCATTATATTAAGATAATATCTCATTAATCTGAGATAGCAAGCCACTATTTTTAATGTCTTATTTTGAGGTAATCTATTATGCTTAGACAATATCTCCTTATTCTGACATAAAAAGCTATTATGTCGAGACTTTCTGAGTATTTTGAGACATTAAGTCATTCTGAGATAACAAGCCATTATGTTGAGATATATTATCTCACATCACTATATTGAGATACTATCTCATTATATTAAGTCATTTTGTTGAGATACTATCTTGCTATTTTCAAATAATATGGCATTTTAAAACACTGGCTCGGATTACTTTAAAATGCTGACTGCATAATTTTAAGATGATATCTTGTTATTTCGAGATAACCTCATCATTCTGACATAACTGTTCACTTATGATGAAAAAAGTCATTCGATTCTGGTTCTTCTCTTTATAGTGGAAGGGACTGGCCAATAGCTTACACCAGCTTTTGCTGAAACTTGTAAGTAACATGCTTTCTTTTGCTTTGAAGTTGTCTAGTGTTTTATACATCATTTATATACAACTTTCCTCTAATCATAACCTCAGAAACCTGAATTTTTTTTTTTACAATAATCCAGACTTCATAAAGTTGTGTCCTGCAGTTTAACCCTGTTTATCTCTGCTTTTACCACAAAGTCAGAACATTTTGGCGCTCAAAATACACCCAAAAGCCAAATGTGTACACACAGCTGCACTCTGGCCCCTGTGAGATATCTGCTAGGGTTCTGTTTAACCTCTGAGATGAAGAATTGCGTTTGTTGCTGAAGGCTTTGCTGTTCTTCAGTTGTGGTTTCAGGGTTAATGCTGTGAGCTGGGAGGCTTTAGAAAGAGATGAGGCCTTTATGAATTCCAAATTGCCCTCTTCACAGTGACTGCTTTATAAACCCTCACAAGCTGTTCTGTTAGAGGGAAAAAAATGATTTAAGAAAACTCAAGGTTATTAGTGAGACGCACACACACACACACAACATGCTTGAAACTCATAAACCACTGCAGATTAAGGGGAAATCATGGCAACACTTTATTTAATGGTGAGGTATTTGTAGGGTAATGTAACCCAGTTATGCAGTAATTTAATATTAGTCTGGGAGGCGTGCTGTGCTTTTCATGACTGTGTATTTCAGAATTTCTTCACATCCAGGTATTTGTCCAATTATTCATTACAGGTTCAGCTGGGTTCAGTAACACCACAGCAGTGAAAAACATCACTCACCATTTACACACTGGACACTTTATTAGGAACTAAATACCAAATACTAATTATGGGCAAGGTCTTCCTTTGCTATAGAAGCAACCTCATGGCCTGGCATGTTTCATTGCATGGAACATCGCATTCCCCTAAGATACTGGTCCATTCTTAGTCCTGCTCCTGATTTGTCAGGAGCATCTTCATGCTGAGAATCCCTCCCAGAATCTACCACATCCCAAATGTGTTCTATTGGATTCATCTGTTGGGTGGAGACTGGGAAGAACCACCAGTTGGGCCAATTGTGGACATGAAGGGACATGCATGGTCAGCAATAATACTCAGATTCATTCAAGTGATTGGTATGAATGACCCAAAGTGTGCCAGGAAAACATTCCTCACAGCTGTATACCACCCCTACCAGCCTGGACTGTTCACACAAGACATGCTCTTGGTCCATCTGTTCATCTGAATACTTTACTGACCCTTCCTCTCCCTGATTGCCCTCAGTAAATACACTGGCCGAGCTGACTAGCTTATGGATCCACATGTGCACCAGATCTATTCCCTGTAGAGAGGTACTGCCAATAGAATGGACCTATTGGCACCCTGCTGCCGAATGCCAGGAGTGGGCTAGAGGAGTATGAAGCACCCAGAGCATTGAGCTGTGGAGCAGTAGAGGAACTGTGTTCTCTGAAATGATGGATACGAGGGCCATGATGGGATGAGGTGGGGTGGTGATGGTCCAACATCTTGACCTCGCTAATGCTCCTATTGTTGCTGAATGCAATCAAATCCTCACTCAAAGCAATGCTCCTCCTAGTAAAATCTAGCAGAAAGCCTTCTTCCTCCCTGGACAGTAGAGACAGTTACTCCAACGAAAGCAGGATCAGCTCTTTTTATTACCTTCGATTACAGAAGAAACAATGAATGAACAGGTGTCCGAATACTTTTGTCCATACAGTGTATAGTAACTTCGCCAATGTTCACTATGCATCTGCATCAGTTTAGAAAAGAGGCTGTGGCCAGTTGCAGGTGAGTCCACACCCTCCCAGTGCCGGAGCATTGCGGGAGTATTGTTGGGTTGGGTGATTGGCTAAAAGCTAAAACTGGGGAGGGAAATGGAGCTACTTCTGGTAGTATTACGTCGCGGCTAGCTCCTCACTCTGGAGGGGGATAGTGACATGACACTTGATTACTAGTGAAGGTACTGAAAATCACGAGCAATTCTCAGACCCATTTTGTAGTGCAGGGAGATGAGAGCAAGTCATTAAACTCGACAAACTCACGGAAACTCACAGCCCATTTTCTCGCTCAGGGTTCTGACTGGCAATTACGGCCCAGAGGTGACTTCAGCTTTCTCTTCCCGCTCTGTAATTCCGGGACAGCATCTCACTCCTCCATCTGCTATCAGACTCCTGCTCAATGGAGGTGTGGAAATGCACTTGACAGAGGCTTTTTTCCCCTTTCCTGACAGCGATTAGTCCGTCCTCTTCCTCTGTTCCGTGATTTCTACACACTTTCCCTCAGAGAGCGCCTTTTATCTCCCGGAAACCCTGCGGTGTTTCTACAGCCGGTGAGCGGAACACCACAGACTGGATACTTCATACATGAATGATGGGTCGACAACAGGCGGTGAAGAAAAACACAGAACGTCACTGACTGGCGAGATTAAACTCCAGCTGTAGACTTGCTGGACTGAAGGACTGAAGGTTGAGCTGAGAGAGAGATAGAGAGATAGAGAGAGAGAGAGAGAGAGAGAGAGAGAGAGAGAGAGAGAGAGAGCAGAACTGAGTGCTGAGCCAGACCTCAAACTCATCAGTCCTCGGGCAGGCTCAGCTTTACACTGCGAGGTGGACTACTGTCATTGTACCACAGGGCGTCCGTAAAATTACGACCGATTTACACAGGATAAGAAATCTGCAGAGTTAACAGCTTGTCTAGTCCCTGTAGAGAAGTCCTGCCAAAAGAATAGGACTCCTCCTACTCCTACTCCTATGAACCTATTGACACCATGCTGCCTAATAATGCCAGGCGTGGGCTTATAGAGGGGTGTAAAGCCCCCCAGCTTTGAGGAGCTGTGGAGCAATGGAGGAACTGTGTTCTCTGGAATGATGGAAGGATGGTGGAGCTCCATCTAATCTATAAGAAATCTCGGCATAAGTGACTGAGATGGGAGGGGATGCTGGACTCACGCTCTGCCGTCAGCGTGATGATGACCTGAACCTGATCTTCGAACCCACTTATAGTAAAATAAAGTAGCTACGTAGCAAATTAGCAGCTACATGTTTGTAACCTGTATGAAGGCCATAAGCTACGCTGTCAGCAGCGTCCCACCTCTGAACAGTCCGTCGGCTCGTCTTCTGGATTTAACTGGACTTTAGCACATACCTGAATGACCCTGAGGTGTCTATGCTGCCCACGACGAAGCTAAACACCTCCTCGAGCACCTCCTTACCTGAGAACATGCCAAAAACTAATTTTCCACTGGATGGGATGGAATATTTACCCATATGTCCGTTCACACTGGGTTAATAGAACCCGAGGGTATTTTTACGGCTCGTTTTACAGAAGGCTTTATAGTCTAATGACGTGGAAGAGCACAGTCTGTAAAAATGACTGGCATGGTACATTCGGACCGGACCCCCACCCCAGCTCCCCACATACAACTAACCCCTAATAGGGCTTAAGAGGTACAGAAAGGAAGTGATGGTGAGAGAGACGAAACGAGAAATGAGAAGAAGAGGAGCAGAAGGAAGAAAAGAGGGAGACAGAAGGGAGAGAGAGAGGTGGGAGGATGTGGCCGAGAGAGAGAGCGAGAGTGATTACATTGAGAAAAAAGGTAGAACGAGGAGAAAAGGAGAGAGAGAGAATTAAGAGACAGAAAAGGAGACAGAGGAGCGAGAGCCAATGAAAGAAAGAGGAGAGGAATAAAGAATGAATCAGAGTGAACGAAGAAAGAAAAGGAGAGGAGAGAGAGAGAGAGAGAGAGAGAGAGAGAGAGAGAGAGAGAGAGAGAGAGAGAGAGAGAGAGAGAGAGAGAGAGAGAGAGAAAGGGTGAGAGAGAATCACTTACACTGACTGCTCTGAGCACTGATTGCATTTAGCCTGATTGGAGAGCAGAGGGCTGAGGAGGACTATAATTAGTGCCACCTGCTCAGAGAGTGACCCCCATTTGGATACAAAGAGAGAGCGAGAGAGAGAGCGCGAGAGGGAGAAAGAGAGAGAAAGGTAGTCTCTTTAAAGCCCCCCCCAACCCCCCCCACCCACTCCACCCAACACACTCACACTCCTCCTTCCCTCCATCTGCTTTATTCTCCTCTCCCTTATTCTCCTCAGACAGTGGTGAGGCCGCCGGAGAACACCGCAGGACAACAGCGTTCTCCATGTCGGCTGATTACTGAAGCAATATCCACTCCCAGTGCCAGAGGAGAAGTGGGCGGAGACAGCGGCGGAGTGCCGACAGCGCAGGAGATGGAGAGGCAAGTGGTGTAATTACTTTAGATAGATTAGAAAAGCTCCATCCCAGAAACTCAGGGAGAGAGAGAGAGAGAGAGAGAGAGAGAGAGAGAGACGAGAGAGGCACAGAGAGAGAGAGAGAGAGAGAGAGGCACAGAGAGAGAGAGAGAGAGAGAGAGAGAGAGAGAGAGAGAGAGAGAGACAAGGCACAGAGAGAGAGAGAGAGAGAGAGAGAGAGAGAGAGAGAGAGCACAGAGAGGAGAGAAGAGAGAGAGAGAGAGAGAGAGAGAGAGAGGACAGAGAGAGAGAGAGAGAGGAGAGAGAGGTGAGAGAGAGACAGAGAGAGAGAGAGGACAGAGAGAGAGGAGAGAGAGGACAGAGAGAGAGAGAGAGACTACTCTTACTTGCATGAATAAAACATGAATGATCCTCACTCTCATCCTGTGTTGA
This sequence comes from Salminus brasiliensis, assembly GCF_030463535.1. Lineage (NCBI taxonomy): Eukaryota > Metazoa > Chordata > Actinopteri > Characiformes > Bryconidae > Salminus > Salminus brasiliensis. Next base: position 32,896,423 of record NC_132896.1, on the reverse strand, counting down.
GCAGCCATTCAGTTTGCAAGAGTGCCCCCCCGCCCCCCCCCCCCCCCCCACAACTTACACCCAGCCTCCCCGGCACCCCCAGGAACCCCCCTCCCGCTACGTATTCCTCCGTTCAGTTCTTAATGGCTTTGATGGCACCCCGTCCGTTTAATTCCAGAGCAGGCCGAGCTGACGGGCGCTTCTGCAGTGGTGAATCAGTCGGAGCGCCGGAGCTCACTGCCACACAGACGCAGGGGGAGCTCAGAGCAGGGCAAGCTTCATCACTAAAGAATGAGAGCAAGGGTCTCAAGACACAAGTTAAAAGCGAGAGCATGCTGGAGAAGAACCACATGGTGAAGATGTGGGCTGGGCTGCTGATATACAGTGTCCTAACAAGTGGAACAGCACTGCGGCTCTAATGGACAGACTGTATTGGTGTAAGTGTAATATTGCGTATATTGCTTGTCACGCTCCTTAAAACCACTGTCCATATTTACACAATATGACCACCTGGGTGGAGCCCTCACGGGTCTAGGAAGGCCTTCAGAGAAGGTCTGATGATTGCTGGGAATGGAAAAGTACAATTTTGTTCACTTAAAAAGGGTTAAATTAGAAATCTCCAATTTTCTCCACTGCACACGATATGGACAAAAGTATTGGGACACCTGCTTGTTCATTCTTGCTCCTTTCGAAATTAAGACTATTAAAATCCCTGAGTTGATTCCTGCCTTTGTTGGAGTGGCTGTCTCTACTGTCCAGGGAAAAAAGGTGTTCTACTAGCTTTTGGAGGAGCATTGCTGTAAGGATTTGATTGCTTTCAGCAACAACAGCAGCATTAGCGAGCTTAGGATGTTGGACCCCCACCCTACTCATTCCCAACTTCCCTTTAAAGTGCAGCTCTTCCCAAAAAGCATTCCAGAGAACACAGTTAGAACCGAATGCCCTCAGATTACCCACAGACACATTAAGGGACTGACAGAGGAATCAACCAATCATATTCCGAATTTCAGTGGGTGGGTGCAGTTTCGCAAATTTGGGCCTGAACTGAAGGCGTAATCACTCTTAAAGCGATTTGATTGACTGGCACAGGCGTCTGTTGGCTGGTACGGTGGATCTGGGGATCTGGTGCTTTCCTCCCTCGGAGCATGGCAATGCCTCATTGGCTCGAAAAGAGGAGGAGGAGACATGTCTTAAGGCCTTGCCCTCCTGGTGTCTGGAGCATTGCTGGTAGGGTAGGGGCAAAGAAGATTGCTGCCCACTAAACTGTGACACACTAAGCTCTGGGTTTGGGTCAAATCAACCCAAAAAAATATTTGCATTGATTTGTGTTGCTTCCTTACACACACACACACCAGTAGATCACCACCCATAGTTAGCAAACTTCAGGCCCTAGTTTACACTCAAGTAATTACACAAGTGTATCTCAGTCGCTGTAACAGCAGATTCTCTCTTGTGTAATTACACCTGTGTATAATTAGCTCGAGAGTAATTATATTTTGCATGTAATTGTGCTGTTTTTCCCACAAGACCTTTCTGATCCTAACCGAATTACCTGTAATCTGCAATTCTGCTGTACATTCACAGCAACCACACTTACACTATATGATGTGCAAATGTTTGTGGACACCCCTTCTAATGAATGCATTCAGCTACTTTAAGGTACGCCCATTGCTGGCACAGATGTGCAAATGCACACACATGCACATATATATATATATATATATATATATTTGGTGATTTCAGCAGGGCCAAGCTTTTACGCCTTCAGGTCAGCCCCAAACTCTGCAAAATTGGGTCAAAAAGGTGGAAACAGCCATCTGTATGATAAAGCTAATGCCTGCGAAACTGTACCCACCCACTGGGTAATCTGAATGTGTTCAGTTCTACCACTGAAGTCCCGTCCAATGAGAGATAGGCTTGTTTTTCTGTTCCTCTCTACATGCACCACATGTCCAAATGTTTGTGGACAACTTCTACTTTAAGTTGCACCCATTGAACACACACACACCCAGCTTGGATAGTTCAGGTAGAGAAGTACTTCAAATAGAGTAGCCCCCCCACCACCCAGGGCAGATCAACATGAACCTATTGGCACCATGCTGCCTAATGCCAGGCAAAGGCTAGGCGGGTATAAAGCCCCCAACCAGAATTGAGCTGTGGAGCAGTGGAAGAACTGTGTTCTCTGGAATGATGGATGGTGGAGCTCCATCCAGTACTTTTGGGATGAGTTGTGGAGTTGGTGGAGTGGTATTCATCTCACATCCTGACCTCACTAATGCAGCTCTTGTCGCTCACTGAAATCAAATATTCATAAATATTTTGCAACACGTCTTTCCTGGACAGTAGAGACAGTTACTCCAACAAAAGCAGGATCAGCTCTTTTTAATACCCTTGATTACAGAAGAAACGATGAATGTCAGGTGTCCCAATACTTTTGTCCACATATTTGCATAAGCGTGTTGCATTACAGTTGTATTGTTGTTGCATTTACTATTTTTATAAATGTGTAATTACACTTTTGTTAAAGAGACTTCATAGGATATGTGACCCATTGATGGTTTCTCTGGTTCATTTTATTAACCCCTTATTCTCCGTATACATAATTACACCCTACAGATTACTAATCTGTAACGCAAAGCTAGCAAAGCTAACTGGCTGAGTTGGTTCTAGGGTAAAACAGTGATAAAAAAAACAAAAAAAAACAAAAACAGGAACCACCTGTGGTCCCAAGGAGTTTAAGAAGTTAAGAATCTCTTTCTTTCTTAAGAACTTCCACTCTGTTGGGCCTTATGAGCCATCTATTACTGTAATTGTCTGTGGTCATTTTCAAAGCAGAAGATGACACTCACATCTAGGTGGTGACACTGACGTGGTTTGTGGCATGGCAGTGTGTGTGGTGGTTGTGTAAGTGCATCTGGCACAGTGGTGGAAATAGGGGAAATTACGAGATTTCAAATATGAGTTTGTCATATTTTTTTTAGATAATTGGACGTATTGCACAACAGGGGATTTTTTTCTTGACACTCATTCTGAGCTGTAGACGAGTTATCCTGATCTGAGTGATACCTGAACCAGGTATGTACAACAAGAACTTCTCCTCGGGCTATGTAATATGATGAAATCCAATGGACAAAAGTATTGGGACACTTGCTCTTTCCTCTGACATCAAAGGCATTAAAAAGAGTTTATCCTGCTTTTGTTTGAGTCTTTACTGTCCAGGAAAGAAGAAAGCTTTCTAGTAGATTTTGGAGAAGAATTGCTGTGAGAATGTGATTGCATTCAGCGACAAGAGCGTTAGTGAGGTCAGGATGTTGGATGATCACCACCACTACCAACTCCCCAACTCATCCCAAAAGTACTGGATGGAGCTCCACCATTCATCATTCTACAGAACTCCACAGTTCAATGCTGGGGGCCTTTATACCCCTCTAGTCCACGCCTGGCATTATTAGGCAGCATGGTGTCAATAGGTTCATGTTGATCTTTGCAGTACTTCTCTACAGAGACTATACTAGCTCACCTGTGTCTGAAATGGGTGCAACACAAAGCAGCTGAGTGCATTCATTTGAAGGGGTGTCCACAAACATTTGGACATAAAGTTGATCAGAAAAAGCATATGGTTGTGTATAGTCTGTATACTACCTTGTCTTTTGCAATGCATAGTCTTGGAGGCCCATTGTTGCTATTGGAGGTCCCACCTCACAATCTACAGGACCTATAGGACCCGATGCTAACTGGTCTTGGTACAGATATAACACAAGGTCTTCAGAGATCTTGTGGAGTCCACGCCTTGACGACTCATAGCTGTTTTGGCCACATGAGGGGTGACCTACACAATATCGGGTAGGTGGCAGCTTTGGGGTCTTTGTCTGTTTGGAATGTTCTTCTTGAGTCCACTCTGAATTCTCTGGCTTTCAGGCCTGACCAGGAAGAGGAAGATGGATGGACGGTGGTGAACTCATTCAAGAAACGCTCACAGTGGGCTGGACTACAGTCACTCTCCACACAATGAAAATTCAATAAAATATCTTTCCCTAAATTTGTTCCCTCTGAACAATCGTGAAACGACCGGGCAGTGGAAAAAAGGAAATCCTGACCAGGCCTGACCAATTGAAGACAGACTGGGAGGAGCATGATTCATCCTTTTCTCTGAGGGAGGAGTTAAATTGAAATGACTCTCGGTGGTCTGGAGGGAGAGGGGCTTATGGAAGGGAATGGGATAAAAAAAAGCCAAGAGCATTAATAAGGCATGAGCTTATCGCAGTCTCCTTGAGCTCCCTCTGTCTCTCTCTCTCTTTCTCTCTCTCTCTCTCTCTCTCTCTCTCTCTCTCTCTCTCTCTCTCGCTCTCTGTCCTATCTCTCCTCCTCAGTGTTTTAACCCCTATTATTATAATAAAATAAGAAATATTCATATTCTCTGCCATGTCACAATCATTTGCACATGTGGCTCCAGCAGAACTGGGCAGTGTTTCTTAGAGACTTGATATAATCCTCATGTCCACTGTGGGCCAGACCTGCTGCTTTAACTCCCGAATTCTCGGAGCTCCTGATCTTTCTGCAGTGCGACTTCAGCTTCAAATGGCTCCAAATGTCTTAGTAGTAGCTACTGACCGATATGACCCTTAGTCTCTACAGTGAATAGTTAACTAATGACTGTAGAAAACATGGCCACCCCATGGCAACCATACATCTACGTCATGGTAATTGATCGTACAACATTTACAAAGGATTTTATGGGCCACGAATGTCTATAAAAAAGTTATTTGGCAAAGTATGTGCATGTATTTGGGGGAGGGGGGGTTCTGAATGAGCACTGAAGGGAGGGGTGTGTTTGTTTTGCTGTTGGATTCAAACTTCAGAATCGCATATAGATCCTTTAAAGTGCAACATGGCTTTAGAAGTTGCTAGGGGTATAGAGTAGAAATCATGGCTCTCCACGGCTGATGCACATCTCAAGCGACAGACCACCGGGACCTTCTATTGCACATCAGGAAAAAAGTAAAGTAAAGCCAAATGAATAGATTAGATTAAAAAAGTAAAATTTTACATCAGTTCTGGTGTCAAAAACAGGACGCCTGGCTGCTGGTGCTGTTAGTGTTCTGGGGGTCATGCATGTCATAGTACAAATATCAGCCACATACGGATGAAGTGGTATAATACACACAGTGTGCTTAAGATTGGCTGTGGCTGTATGTGTAATCATTGTCCATTGACTGGCGCTGGAATGCTGTAGAGGCCTTTTGTTAATGCATTCTGAGAAGAGAAGAAAAGGCTCCTGCACTCATCTCTTGTCTGACTGGGCCCATTGATTTTGCCGCAGGTGCAAACTAATAACTGTAATCTACATTCTGTGGTAGAGTGCAAGTGTGTGTGTGTGTGTTTGTAAGTGTGTGTGTGTGTCCCATCTTCATTTTCTGCAGTCACCTGTCGGAGAAATCCTTTATCTGCCTGTAAGGAAATCAATACCTCAATGTCAGCTTAGATTTTCATTTGACACGGACAAACTAACAAGCTGCCTCTAGAGGGGCCGTTCAAAGGAGATGGAGTGTGAGGCTTGCATACGAACGTACAGTGTTTTGAAGGGTGTGCTCAGACAGCCACCCACTCAATCACCCCCCCCCACACACACACACACCGGGCACCTGAGGCAATGTGCCCATTCCAGCTGAGGGGGGCATATGCCTGCCAGGATTGTTTAAAGAGTAATTAAGAAGAAGCCAAAAAGTTGGACATTCGCTCACCGAGCATTAAGCAGAGGAGGCCGACGTGGTCTCCTGCTGCTGTAGCTCCTCGGCTGTAAGGTTGGGTGGGCTGCTCTGCTTTTCAGTTTGGTCTGACCATTCTCTGTTGTTTAGCTACACTAGTTTCCCTCCAGATATACACTATACAGCATGTAGCTCCTCCTCTTTTGAGTGCTTGTAGTCAGGCAGCTGCCTGAAATACCATAGCAACCACTTTGCCACACTGTGGAGCCCATCTAACATCCATTTAGCAACCACTTGGGATCCCATAGCAAACACTTAGCAACAACACTGTAGCAACCACCTAGTAGTAACCACCTAGCAACACCATGGCAACCACCATGGCAAAATACTGGGATAGCACTGCAACCACTTAACAACCACCTAGCATACCCTTAGTAACTATCTAGCAACACTATATCAACCATCTATTAACCATTTAGCAACACCATAGTGACCACCTAGACTACCTTAGAAAACCACCAAGCAACACCATAGCAACCACTTATCAATACCTTAGCAACCACTCAGAATACCAAATCAACCACTTATCAACACCATAGCAGTTGCCTAGACAGCCATAGCAACACCATGGTAACCACCATAGCAACCACCTGGGGTAGCACAGCAACCACCTTGCAAACACTTAGCAACCAACCACCTAGTAACCTCCTTAGAAAACAATCAAGCAACACCAAAGCAACCACTTATCAATACCTTAGCAACCACTCAGAATACCAAATCAACCACTTATCAACACCATAGCAGCTGCCTGGACAGCCATAGCAACCCCATAGCAACACCATGGTAACCACCATAGCAACATCATGCAAAGCACCTGGAATACCATAGAAAGAACACAGCAACTGCCCGGCAACTGCCTTCAGGAAATGCACTTTCCCAGTTTTAGCTGTAAATGTATGCGACACATTTCTCAAGTTTGCAGACTTGTTTTGATTTTGGCCGTCTATAATCAAAGACATCAAAGCAACAGAGCATTAAAGTGAAAGTTGATAATTGTGTTAATGCAATAAAATTTATTCTGGTGTCCAAATGTATCACCTTTTTAGCATCCTTGGGATAACTGGGTAAATGGCACCCCTGCTGGCCATTGCTGAGAGTGACCCCTCTACTCTCTGCACAGGTTAAGAAGCCATGAAGCCCAGAGGCTGCTCTACACCTCTGAAGCACTCCGGCCCAGTGGTGCCCTTAGTCTCCAGGCTTCAGGGCACATTAACCACACTGTCACTTTCTCTCCCAGGCCAGAGACAGTAACCCCCCCCCCCCATTCAGACTGCCTTCTGACGTGAGAGCTGTTTGGTTTGTGGCCTTTGACAGGTTAAGGTCAGGATTTGGGAGATCAGCGTTGGTCCCAGAGCGGGGTCTACACGTCACGTCACGGTGTGTGATTCTGGAGCTAGGGCGCAACAGAGGCGCAGTAGGACGTCCAGCGGGACGAGGGCCATGACTGGAGTTTGACAGATGAACCCTCAGCTCATCTCGGCCAAAGGCTTTACTTTAACACCTCTTGTTTTTATTTCCTTGGAGAATTACATCATCTCTCTCTCTCTCTCTCTCTCTCTCTCTCTCTCTCTCTCTCTCTGTATCTCTCTCTCTTTGATTGATACCTACACGCTCCTGTCTCTTTCCAGCTTAGCTGATGTTAAATGCATGACTCTGCCCCTAACCCGGCCTGAGGGGCATCAATATTTCTGTGGGCCTCTAGGAAGGGCTTTGACCTCATCTTTAACCCCCACTAGCCCCACCGTCTCCTGGGCAGACCTAGTTGAGTCCTCCCTGTACCCACTGAGCTCCAGAAGTCCGGCTTCAGACCCAACAGCCCCGGGGCAGAGGACAGAGGGGTAAAAATATAATAAAAGGAAAAAACCAACCAAACAAACAAACAGTGGGTGCAATCACCATGGTGAGATCTGAAGAGGCCTTCAGAAAGAAGGTTGTACATGCAAAGGAGTCTGGGAAGGGGTTCAAAAAGATCTCAGAACTGTTAGAAACTATTAGAAGAACGAATGACCAGCATGGCCGGGTCAGGCCATCCTAAAAAGTTCAACCCAAGAGCAGAACCTCATCCCAGGTAGCTTTCACCACTGTTACTGCAGCAAAGGGGGGCGAGCTCTGGATGAGCTGATGTCCACAAACTTCTGGACATGTAAATTCCCTTACATCTTAATGGAAACACTGGAGCTTTTCATTAATGTTCCCCACGCAGTCGTACACTTCCCCTCTGCGCAGCACCGGATCAATCCTGCTCCTTTATTTCCGTGTGAGGAAACCGTTAACACTCTCCATCATCCAGAACAAATCCCATAATCTGTGGTGAAATCACGGCACCCCGCGGCCTCCTGCGGCTTACTGCTTTAATATACTGACCACTGACTTCAGATACTGTGGTCAAGAGAGACGGAGCTACCCCCACGCACTCACACAGTGTTTAATTAATAAATGAGAGAGAGAGCGAGAGAGAGAGAGAGAGAGAGAGAGAGAGAGAGGCCCTGACTCTCTCTTAAACCACTAATGCTCTGTGCCTTCATTAGCTGTGATTTAATCTCTGAATGAGTTTGGTGGTTAGCTCAGTACATTAACACACACTGACACAGCAGGCGAGAGAGAGAGAGAGAGAGAGAGAGAGAGAGAGATCAGGGAGAGCAGGGAGAGCAGGGAGAGCAGGGGAAGAGAGAGAGAGAGAGAGAGAGAGAGAGAGAGAGAGAGAGAGAAAGAGAGAGAGAGAGAGAAGGGAGAGCTGGGAGAGCAGGGAGAGCAGGGGAAAGAGAGAGAGCAAGAGAGAAAGAGAGAGAGTGAGACAGGAAATAGATGGTGAGAGAGTGAGAGAGAGAGAGAGAGAGAGAGAGAGAGAGAGAGAGAGAGAGAGAGAGAGAGAGATGGTATATAGATGGAGAGTGAGAGAGAAAGAGAGAGACAGGAAAGAGATGGCGAGAGTGAGAGAGAGAGAGTGAGACAGGAAAGAGATGGTGAGAGAGAGAGAGAGAGAGAGAGAGAGAGAGAGAGAGAGAGAGAGAGAGAGAGCAGGGAGAGCAGAGGAAAGAGAGAGAGAAAAAGAGAAAGAGAAAAAGAGAGAGAGAGAGACAGGAAAGAGATGGCGAGAGAGTGAGAGAGAGAAATGAGAGAGCAGGGGAAAGAGAGGTGGAAGAAAGAGATGGAGGGAGAGAGAGAGCATGAGAGAGAGAAAAGAGAAAAAGTGAGAGATGAAAGAGAGATGAAGTGAAAACAAGAGATAGAGAGATAGTGAGAGGTACTGAGACAGAGAGATGTAGTGTTCAACACTCTCACAGCTCTCTCTCTCTCTCTCTCTCTCTCTCTCTCTCTCTCTCTCGGTCGGAGTGTTGGCTCACTGCTCAGGGATAAATGGACACCACGAAACACACACGCTGAAATATGCAGCACATCTGCCTCGTGTTTTACCCCACAGATCATTATTTCATATTCCGCAGGTCGGAGAGTAATGTGGCTGGAGATGCTGCTGCAGCTCACAGCTGAATACTGCAGGACGTTCTCAGCAGGACCCACTCCAGCTGGGAGCGGGATCACGGAAAAATATTTGGCAATGATTTGGATGTTAACAGGGTGTGAGACTCTGCAAACCTAATCTGACCTGCTGCTTAACAGTGTTTTAAATACCTCAACAGGAACACACACACACACACACACACACACACACACACACACACTAACCCCCTCCACTCACACTGTAGCTATTGAGTGATGTGTGTAGGCGACAGGGATTCACATCAATATTCTGACAGGTGGAGGCCAGTAGAAGCCAGGTCACTCAGAGGATCCTGTATGTGTGTGTGTGTGTGTGTGTGTGTGCATTTGCACATCTGTCTCAGCAATGGGTGCAACTTAAAGTAGCTAAATGCATTCACTGGAAGGGCTGTCCACAAATATTTGGACATACACTGTCAGTGGACATACAAACATCAGGCAGGGCAGGTCTTATGGGGTGTTCCCAGTACGCTGTGGTCAGTACCTACCAAAAGTGTTCCAAGGGTCGTCAGGGTCATGGGTGTCCAAGGCGTCCAAGTGATGGGATCTGCTTCTAACGTTTTGGTGCCAGATGACACCACAGGACACCTTCAGAGGTATTGTGGCGTCCAGGCCTTGACGGGTCAGAGCTGACTTGATGGCATGAGGGGGGAGACACAATATTGGGCAGGTGGTTTTAATGTTATGGCTGAGTGTGGTCTGTGTGTGTGTATATGTATATATATATAGGAAATATAACGCGTGCACACACACACACAGCGTCTCTTTTATTCACTCCTGTCTTTGCTGCTCTCTTTGCTGCTGGCTCGTTCCTCCTCCTCCAGTTGGGATGCAGGTGTGTTTGGGATGCGGGTGTGTTTGGGGTGCGGGTGTGTTTCCACGTGGCTGATAGAGATTCGCTCAGGCTGTGTGTTCTCCTCTCTTTCGCAGCTTTATTTATCTTCTGTAATGGCTTTATAACTGGATATGCCTCTTAGAAGAGTCTACACCCTCTCTCTCCAATTCTCCATCACTTCATCCCTCTTCTACTTACCCAGCCCCCCCCCCTCCCCCAACCCCAACACACCTCACCATCCCACCGTCGACAGCTTCTGAACTCATGTTTGGAAGAGCTGCTTGAGGAGCGGTTTCTGATACCACAGTGCCACCTAGTGATGGACTGAAAAGAGAGAGACAGTGAGAGAGAGCGAGAGACACTGAGACAGAGAGAGAGGGAGAGAGAAAGAGACATTCGAGGGAGGTGTATGAGTAGACTATGACAGTAAGACAAGATGGTAGAGGCAAATGCAGAGGCTTGTCCATGTGCTGTACAGTGTGAGTGTCCAGAGTGTCCAGAGTGTGTGTGTGTGTGTGTGTGTGTGTGTGTGTGTGTGTGTGTGTTATCAGTTTAGCACACTATGTTTGACAGAAATGTTGCTGCTGTAAATTTTAAAGAAAAGCACTTTTTTTTGGGGGGGGGTGGGCAATGTGTGTATGCATGTGTGTGTGTGTGTGTGTGTGTGTGTGTGTCTGTTTTCTTTGCCAGTAACAACAGAAGCCTTTTTGTAATGAAGCAAACACATCTGTTTATGTTTGGATGCTCCCCTCCACCATTCTCTCTCTCCCTCTCTCTCTGTATGTCTCTCTTTCTCTCTCTCTCTCTCTCTCTCTCTCTCTCTCTCTCTCCCTCTCTCTCACTCCCTCTCTCTCTCATCAGTCATAGTTAAATGTTAGCGATGGTGGGGTGATGGACGAGCCTGTCAGATTCCCTCAAAGCGCTGCAGCCCGTGGGAGACAGCTAGAGCGTAAATGGATGAAAGGAGAGAGAGAGAGAGGGAGAGGGAGAGAGAGAGAGAGAGAGAGAGAGAGAGGGGCATGAGTAAAGGGCTGCTCTTCAGACTGCCACCGACTGAGTCATCTTCATTGCAGCGTCATCCACAACGTGTACAATACAAATAGATGTTTGAGAGAGAGAGAGAGAGAGAGAGAGAGAGAGAGAGAGAGAGAGGAACATAGAAAAATAGTAACAGAGAAAGGGCGAGAGAGAGAGAAAGAGAGAGTGAGAGAGAGTGTGAGAGAAAGAGGAGAGAAAACATGAGAAAGGTGCCGCTATGAGCCGAGGGACGCTGGTGAGAATTCCGGGTCATGCCGTTTGCCATCAGCAGCCGGAGTCAGATAGAGCACAGTTGGCCTCGCTCTATCAGGGGTGGGTTGATGGCACGTCCTTCCCACATCACTCCCAGTGTGATGTTGGTCAGAACAGGCGTCTGATAGCTGCTGTACTTTTTCTTTTGACCTCTCATTTACATCTGCCAGTTGTTAATTACATGCTGAACGGACCAATAGAAATGCTTGAATCTTGTTGCTTTGACTTCCATTGAAACTGAACTCCTGTAAAGTGGCTTTTTTTAGAGATACAAGGTTTTGCGTGACAATTTACATCAATCCGTTGTTAGTCATTAGACATTAGCTGTCAATCATCTCCTACTACCTCTCACTCTCCTCTCTCTCTCTCTCAAGCAGTGTGGGCAGTTGTTGTGTGGATGCAGCTCCATATAGATCAGTTATGGTGGAGAGGGGGCGGGATTTGAAGAATACAAGATGATTGACACTGACTTTGCAGGTTCAGACCATCCCTTCAGTTTATGGTGATTTGGGAGAACACTGAACTTTGAGGAGTTGGAGTTCAGGTGATGGGGTGGTGGAGGGTTGGGAAGACAAGGTAGAGATGGAATATATTATATTATATTATATTATATTATATTATATATATTATATTATATATATTATAGGACGTTAGATCAGGGAGGAGGGGCTTGAGAAGGGGCTTCAGGGGGGGCTTCAGGCAGGTTCCTCCTCCCATAATATAGTAATTCCATAACTCCACATAAAAACACCAAAGCAACTTGACCAGACTCATATTTTAGAGGGACATGTCCACCCTAGTTGACTCTGGACAAGTTCTGGACAAGCTCGACCTCTCGCCTCTCTGAGGTTCGTATAAATTCGCTTCAGCTAATGAAGTGAGGGGGCAGCTTTTGGGAAGGCGCCTGCAATCCCCTCCACTATCCTCCCCAGGGAAAATGGAGGGAGAGAGGCTAAGTGGGCGAGAGACAGTTAAATCCAGTGTTGGTGGTGATGGACTGATGGACTGAAGCTGGTGGTTTGGGAAACGCCACTGTGGGCCGATCTCAGAACGACTGGGTTTTGTGACGTGGAGAGTCTGGCAGGAGGCTCTGCCGGTAAACAGAGAGCTGACAGATTTCTGGATGATGTACATCTGACTTATGGTGTCAGTGATGACAAATGTAGGCTAAGAATACATTAGTCTGTGTTTGCTAATTTCATGTGAACATATGAGCAGCTGAGTGGCTGCGGTTGTGAGTGTTCACTCATGACTGTGTGTCTGTGAGTATTTTTAAGAGGAGAGGATGGAATGAGGAGAGGGAGTTGCTGGCTGAGGACAGATGGAAACACTGGAGGTTGAGCTGAGGTTCGAAATCATTTAGGAAACTTTTTCTCATTTCTTGGGAAGCTCAGATATATTGCTTCATAATTGTTCCCTCTGAGTTCGTTCCTTACGGATTGCAGCTCTCCGAGTAAGGCTGCCTAAAGCTGCAGTCACAATATAGCACTGCATCTCCCATCACGGCACAACCTGCCCTCCAGAAACAGTGAAACCCAAACGGAAAGGGGAATTCCACCATCTTTCCATATTTCTGCCTAATTAATCCTTAGGACGTCCAATTAATTAACTGAAGGATTTGATGAGAATTCATAGAGGATACTGAATAATGATTTCAGCTTAGATACTGTGTAACAATAATAATAATTCATAGTAGATACTGAATGATTCATAGTAGATGCTGAATAATCAACAGTGGATACTAAATAATTCATAGTGGATCTTGGATAATTTACAGTATTTACTAAAGCATTAACGCTCAGGAAAAATGTGGATATGGAAACAATTCATAGTGGATATGGAATACTTCATAGTAGTAACTAAATAATTTATATATGCTGAATAATTCATAGTAGATACTGAAGAATCTATATAGGATATGGAATAATTTCTTAGTAGTAACTGAATCAGTTATAGTGGATACTGAAAATGTTATAGTAGACACTGAAAAATTCATAGTGGATATAAAATATTTCATAGTAGTTACTAAATAATTTATAATACATGCTGAATAATGCACAGTAGATATGGAAAAAATAAATATATAGAGGATATGGAATCATTCTTAGTGGATATTAAATAATTCCTAGTAGTAACTGAATCATTTATAGTGGATTCTGAACACAATGCCACAGTTGTTACTCGAGAATCAATGATTATGATTATTTGCTGGATCACAGATCTTAAAAGTACCAAAACCATGAGCATAGAGTTCGGGGGAACTGGAGCGTGTCCACCCCAGCGAGTCACGTAGAGGAGAGATAAACCTGCAGTACAGATGTCCCCGAGACCCAGAGTGTGTGTGGCTGGAGTTGATCTGACAAGGAGTGTGAGGGATGGGTGTCTTTCATTGTGTGTGTGTGTGTGTGTGTGTGCACTTCAAAGACCTGTCGGTACATGTCCATCAGCGGAGAAGAGAGGAATGTGCAGTGAAAGAACAGAAAGCAGGGGAGGTGAGAGGTTGTGGATGAATTTCTTAACCTCTTTGGTTCTCGCTGGTCGTTCTGTGCAGCACTGCTTACATACATATTCCACAGCTGGAAGCCATGCAGGCTCTTCTGAAAGGTGCATACAGTCACAGGATAAGGGGTCAGCAGGGTCAGCTGTTTGCATGTGGGCTGTGAATATTCAAGAGCCTGACCGTGACTTCACAGGCCTTACCCACACGACTGTGGACATGCAATTACAGTTTACCTCTTTCTTTTCTCTCTCTCTCTCTCTCTCTCTCTCTCTCTCTCTCTCTCTCACACACACACACACACACACATCAAATGCAGCAGCATCCTGTGTGTTGAAATAAGATGCAAAATGCACAGACAATGTGTGTGTATATGTGTGTGTGTGTGTGTATGTGTGTGTGTGTGTGTGTATGTGAAGTTCTACATTTGCTCTTAGCTAGCTAAGCCCAAGGCCAATCATGTAAAGCACCCAAGGGACCACAGGTCTTGCTGTAATATACTTTGATTTATGGCAACCAACCATAAAAGGCCATGTTTAAACTTTTGGGTTCTCAACTGGTTTTTTCCCTCCTGCTCGCTCCTCCAAGGCTGAGCGAGCTCACGAGTGTGACGGCACCACTTCTCCACAGCCTGTAATTGCTTATTTCTGAGTTTCAAGGATGCTGTTCTCACTGTAAACGCCTGGTGTCCAAATCTAAAGGAAGAAAGTTCCCGTCGAGGTCATCATTCTCTTTTATATTCAGTATATCACTCAAATTCAGGGTTGGCCTCTCTCTGTGCCCGTACATGTGCATGAACTTGGCGAGGAGAGCCAATAACAATGGAAGAAGAAGGTCTGGAAGGTTTTTTTAATTCATTGGTGAATGAATTTAGGACAATAAGCAATAGGGAATGCAGTAGACTGAGGACATGTGCTTAATTCAGACAGCATACAGAATACTTTATTTTTTGGTCTACGTGAACAAACGAACTGTATTTTTTAAAAAAGGTCAGCCCCTATCAAACACTAGTTACAAAAGTAGCATAACTTTCATTTAACTTGAAAATGCAGCAGTGTTTGCAGTGTGTTTGTAGCGTTTGGCCATTTGAGAAAAGATAAGATAAAAAGGAAAACATGGGAATGGTTTTTATTACCACAGGATGAAACGAGGGCAAAATCTGAAGCCTGAGGACCTGAAGAACTAGCAAGTGTTTTCTACCAACTGCAACAGGACACCAGCTCAAATACCTACAACAAAATGTCCCATACCCAATGCCCCAAAAACCAAACACCCCAACCCAAAAACTTAATTCTAAATACTCCAAATCAACTGCCCAGCCCAAACTGCTGAAATTAAACATCTCAATCCAGATACCCCAGTTAAAACACCCCAAACCAAACATCCTAATCTAAGTACCCCAGCCCAAACACCCCAAACCAAACATCCTAATCTAAGTACCCCAGCCCAAACACCCCAAACCAAACATCCTAATCTAACTACCTCAACCCAAACACCCCAAACCAAACACTGATATCTAAGTACCCCAAACCAAACACCCCAAACCAAACATCCTAATCTAAGTACCCCAACCCAAACACTCCAAACCAAACATCCGAATCTAAATACCCCAACCAAACACCTCAACTTAAATTCCCCAAACCAGACATCCTAATCTAAGTACCCCAACCCAAACACCCCAAACCAAACATCCTAATCTATGTACCCCAACCCAAACACCCCAAACCAAACACTGATATCTAAGTACACCAACCCAAACACTGATATCTAAGTACCCCAACCAAAACACCCCAAACCAAACACTGATATCTAAGTACACCAACCCAAACACTGATATCTAAGTACCCCAACCCAAACACCCCAACCCAAACACTGATATCTAAGTACCCCAACCCAAACACCCCAAACCAAACACTGATATCTAAGTACCCCAACCCAAACACCCCAAACCAAACACTGATATCTAAGTACCCCAACCCAAACACCCCAAACCAAACACTGATATCTAAGTACCCCAACCCAAACACCCCAAACCAAACACTGATATCTAAGTACCCCAACCCAAACACCCCAAACCAAACACTGATATCTAAGTACACCAACACAAACACCCCAAACCAAACACTGATATCTAAGTACCCCAACCCAAACACCCCAAACCAAACATCCTAATCTAAGTATGCCAACCCAAACACCCCAAACCAAACACTGATATCTAAGTACCCCAACCTAAACACCCCAAACCAAACACTGATATCTAAGTACCCCAACCTAAACACCCCAAACCAAACATCCTAATCTAAATACCCCAACCCAAACACCCCAAACCAAACACTGATATCTAAGTACCCCAACCCAAACACCCCAAAACAAACACTGATATCTAAGTACCCCAACCTAAACACCCCAAACCAAACATCCTAATCTAAATACCCCAACCCAAACACCCCAAAACAAACACTGATATCTAAGTACCCCAACCCAAACACCCCAAACCAAACATCCTAATCTAAATACCCCAACCTAAACACCCCAAACCAAACACTGATATCTAAGTACCCCAACCCAAACACCCCAAACCAAACACTGATATCTAAGTACCCCAACCTAAACACCCCAAACCAAACATCCTAATCTAAATACCCCAACCCAAAAACCCCAAACCAAACACTGATATCTAAGTACCCCAACCTAAACACCCCAACCCAAACACCCCAAACCAAACACTGATATCTAAGTACACCAACACAAACACCCCAAACCAAACACTGATATCTAAGTACCCCAACCCAAACACCCCAAACCAAACATCCTAATCTAAGTACCCCAACCCAAACACCCCAAACCAAACACTGATATCTAAGTACCCCAACCTAAACACCCCAAACCAAACATCCTAATCTAAATACCCCAACCCAAACACCCCAAACCAAACACTGATATCTAAGTACCCCAACCCAAACACCCCAAAACAAACACTGATATCTAAGTACCCCAACCTAAACACCCCAAACCAAATTTTCCTATGAAAACACTCTAAACCAAACACAATATCCTAAAACAAAGTAGTCTTGATCCAAACACCCCAAACCAAACATGATGAACTGAGAGTGTGATGATGGATCTATTTCCATACGCAGAGGGGGTATAAATGAGCCCTGAGGCTCTTATCTTATCAGAGAGAGAAAATCAGAGAGAGAAAGTGAGATATCCTCTCTGAAATCAATAAACGTCTAAAATGAAGAAGAGTAAAATGTAAATGCCTGTGCTTTCTGTACCTCCCTGTGTTAGAAGCCTTATTAGCTATAAACCCCGCTCATCTTTTCAGGTACCTCCTTCAGCAGGAGGTGAGCTTCTGAGATTAGATCAGCCTGGATCTGCTCTGTTCTGCTTTAAGAAGACTTAAAGAGCCCTATCAACTAAAGAGCCTTAACCACAGCATGCTGTCACACCAGAGGACGAGGAGGAGCGCCGAGATGGAGGCTTGGAAAAAAAAACAGAGAGACACCGAACTCAGTGCCGCGTGCCCCAAGGAGCCGTTTTTTTTTTTGACGATAACAGAAACACAAACACATTTGTAATTGTTTTCACGGCGCTACCTTGTCCCGAAGGCCTGATGAAGAAAATCAGCATAAAAGATAATTAAAAAGTTGCACTGAAAACAGAGGAGTGGGCCGCCTACCATTCTTACGCCATCTCTCTCTGTCATTCTCGCTCTCGCTCTCCCCTGCAGTCACGGACGCGGAAGCAGCGTTTCAGCAGCTGCGATCGCGAACCTGAACCCGAGAGCTGTGATAAATGGCGTTCGGGAAGCGTGTCGGGATATACTGCCTGTGTTTTTAAAAACGCAATAAATTACAGACCGTTCTCCGCCTTGTTACTAATGAAGAATCCGGGCTGCACGTTATTACCTGAGCTCCGAGGGCTATAATTTCATATAGAGAATTACATCGCTCGTGTATGTTTATAGAGGCCTTAATGTATTCTAATGAAAACCGAGGCGCAACAGAAATGCGCTACGTCTGATACTGAGTAACAGCATTTAGTCGTTGTTTTTCGGTGGGAAGCCTCCACAGAAGCCTCCTCAGCACACTTCTACATATGATTACGCGACACACTCTAAAAACCACCCCCCCACACCCCCCCCCCACAAAAACACTTACATTATTCAACTGTTATAATCTCCACATGCAGAAAGTACTATATGTCCAAATACTTATGGACACCCCTACTTTAAGCTGCACCCATTGCTGAGTCAGTTGTGCAAATGCACTCTCACACACACACAGACACAGCCTGTCTAGTCCCTGTAGAGAAGTACTGCCAATAGAATAGGACTCTATCTCTAGCACAGATAAGTATAATTCCTAATGCCAGGCGTGGGCTAGACGGGGTATAGAGCCCCCCAGCATTGAACTGTGGAGCAGTGGAACTGGAAGTGTTCTCTGGAATGATGGATGGTGGTGCTAAGAGTGGACTGGATGACAAAAAGGCCTTTACGCCCTCTGGTGGCTGGCTGCAGTACAAATTACAACCCTGGCAAGTGTAATAAACGTAAACAGAGCAGAAAGGAAACTTTTTAAAAAAATGACACATCCAGCATTTTTTTTTTTTCAGGGCAGTTGTGTTCTGTCAATTCTGCAAGCTCCGCCCACTTTAATATCCTCTCCCATGTTTTTTTTTTTTTTGTCTTAACAGTTAACACATTTTATCACAGTTATTTGGTGATATTTAAATGAGTAAAGGAGGAAAAGAGGTGATTGCCAGCTAAAACTGACCGCCTGATATCATGAACTGACCAAAAATATCATATTGGCGTACTTACAGACTTGGTGTTCAATAAAAGTCAAGCTCAGCCGTTGTTTTGGGGATAGAGATGAAAGGCTTGGCACTAAGAAATATGGGCGGGGTTCCGGCGATCACACAGCCTCGCCCTCCCATCTATACTGCCCATGCCCTGGTATGTCCTACTACATAAACAAGCTGGCAGCTTGGGCAGCAGGGACGTACTGCCCACTACTATATATATATATATACAGTCTATGTTCTGAGTCTGTAACACTAACTGACATTAGGGTGTGATTACAGCACTGGCGCCCTCTGGTGTTGTTAAAGCAGCGCACAACTGATGGAGGCCCGAAGTGAACTGGTATTGACTACAGTCACAAACACCCTGTACATCACACACACACTCACACACACACTCACAGCGTTAGCAGTGTGTCTCTCTGCCCCGCAATCTTCTTTCCTATCATTTGTCATTAGATTGGAGTTTCCAGCATCTGGCGTCTGCCCAAATGATCCCCAACTCTCTCTCTGTCTGCCTCTCTCTCCCCCTCTCTCTCTCTTCCCTTTTCATTTACTACTCCACTCTTTTCTCGCTTCAAATTGAATGACCTCATCGTGCTCATAATTGCTGGGCGGTTTGCTGGCGGGTCATTTCTGTGGATGGGGACGGCGCCCCCTGTTTGCCCCTGTGGGGACGTCGGCGGTTGCCAGGAGCTGATTTGGTTTGTATCGACTCTGCTGCACTGCAGCTGTTAACATTAGAAATTCATCTCTTTATTAAAGCTGCTACTGTGACACAAAGCATCTCTCTCTCTCTCTCTCTCTCTCTCTCTCTCTCTTTCTCTTTCTCTTTCTCACCCTCCTGCAACAATGGCCTGAGTATATAATGGCCTGAGACCTCTTGGTGAAACTCCTTATAATGGGCCAACAACAATATTATATTATATAATACTTATTTAAATGTAAAGAAGTTTGGACATATACACTACATGTCCAAATATTTCTGGACACCCCTAATCTTATGAATGCATTCAGCTACTCTAAGCTGTGCCTGTTGCTGACACAGACGTACACACGCACAGCATGATTTGCCAATAGAATAGGACACATGAACCTATTGGCACCATGCCAACAATGCCAGGCATGGGCTTGAGGAGCATGAAGCTCCCCAGTATTGAGCTGTGGAGCAGTGGAGGAACTGTGTTCTCTGGAATGATGGATGATGGAGCTCCATCCAGCACTTTTGGGATGAGTTAGGAACTTGGGGATGAGGTGGGGTGCTGATCCCATCCAACATCCTGACCTCAACAATGCCACTCTTGGTTGTCGCTGACTGCAATCAAATCCTCACAGCAATGCTCCTCCAAAATCTAGTAGAAAGTCTTCTTCTCTGGACAGTAGAGACAGTTACTCCAACAAAAGCAGGAGAAAACTTTTTAATTCCCTTGCTTTTAGAAGAAACAGTGAACGAGCAGGTGTCCCAATACTTTAGTCCATATGGTGTATGTATACAAATTGTACAGTCTTTATTTAACCTTATTCATTAAACCTATTATCTCTCTCTCTCTCTCTCTCTCCCTCTCTCTCTCTCTCTCTCTCTCTCTCTCTTTCTCTCTCTCTCTCTCTCTCTTTCTCTCTCTCTCTCTCTCTCTCTCTCTCTCTCTCTCTCTGGGTTATCTCTGGTGGTGTTGGCTGAAGGCCCCTGCTTTCGAAGGGAGCTGAATCACTGCAATCGCTCCCCTGGGTGCTGAGTGAGAGAAAGGGAGAGAGAGAGAGAGAGAGGGAAAATTGTAAAGCCTCAACCAATTGGATTTCCTGCTAAGAGCCTTTTGAGGGTGTAGGACTCAATCAGGTGTGTTCCTGCAGAGAAGCAAGAGGTTTTCCCATGATGCTTCAGTCTTCAGTCTGAGACACAGAGACTTCCAGCTCCAGCCAGACAGAAGAACCTGGAGAGATCTGAATCTGCTGTCTGAGAGCTTCAGCATCAGCAGGAGGAGCAGTGCTTGTGTGTGTGTGTGTGTGTGTGTGTGTGTGTGAGGAATAAAACAGACTTCATCCCAATTACCCAGCAACATCATAGCAACCACTTAACAACAACCTAGCAACCATCTAGCAACATGCAAGCAACCACTAAGCAATTTTCCCTAGAAACCACCAAGTGACACCTTATCAACCACCTAGCAACCAGTAATCAACTTCATAGCAACCACCAAGTGACACAATATCAACCACCTAGCAATAACCTAACAACCACCAATCAACAACCTAGCAAGAGTTAGGAAACGCCATAGCAACAATCTAACAACACCACAGAAACCACCTAGCAACAACCTTGCAAGCACTAAGCAACTTCATAGCGACCGCCTAGCAACACCACAGCAACAATCAAGCAATAGCCCAGCAACCACTATGACACTTTATAGCAACCACCTACCAACAACCTTAAAACCACTAAGCAACTCCATAGCAACCACTAAGCAAGTCATACCAACCTCCTAGCAACAACCAAACAACCTATAAGCAACTCCACAGCAACCATCTAGCAACACCATAGCAATACCCTAGCAACACTCTTGCAATCACTAGTCAACTTCACAGCAACCACCTAGCAACACCACAGCAACCATTAAGCAATAACCTAGCAACCACTAAGCAAGTCCATAGCAACCAGTAAGCAACATCCTTGCTACCACTAAGCAACTCCTACCAACCTCCTAGAAACAACCAAAAAAACAATCAATTCATTTTTACAGCAACCACCTAGCCACCTAACACCATGACAACCACATGTGATGCCACCATAGCAACTACCTAGAAACCCCATACCATGTAGGAGCATCCTAGAGACTGCATGGAAGTGGGAACCCCATAAGCTGAATCACCCTGTGGTTTCCAGTAAAAAGGGAAGTTTACTGTGCTGACCGCTCGGCCCAGCCTGACCACTCGATTGAGAGAAAGTAGCTGGACCACAGCCAGGTTTACTGCTGGAAAGTTTTGTTTTTTCTTAAACCAGCCTGTGTGTGTGTGTGTGTGTGTGTGTGTGTGTGTCTGAGTGCATTAGAGCATAAGAAGTTGCCTGATGTTTACACTAAGCTAAACTCTTTCCCGTCTTACCTCGCTTTCAGCTCCCTACCCCTGCTCCTGTCCTCACATTCTGTCTAAAACAACTAAGAACAAATAAAGCTGTTTTCCGGCGGCAGCAGGGGGAGGTGATGCGATTTAGAATAAAAAAAAAGAATAAACGCTCAGTATTTCAGTATTTATGTGTTTACGGCTGTGATTGGCTAATCTTCCCCAAGCCTCAGTGCTGACAGGACGAGAAGACGAGCCGTCGAAGAATGAAGATGTCTCAGACACCCGTCTATGCTTTTCAATCAGCTGTCTCTGTGTCACACACACACACACACACACACACACACACACACTCCTGTCCACTTTGTTTGTGCTTTGAGATGATTTCTGAAGCAGGCTTAGAGGGATCAAACAAATGCAGGAAGAGCAGGCGGCTTTTTGTGTTGTTTTCCGTCGCCGCTCCCGTTTTTCACTCTTTGCCTTTTTCTCCACTGGGATTAGGAAGAGAGTGATGGCTTCGTTGGCTGGCAGACTTAAGGCTTAAAGGACCTACAGGAGCCACGCTCGCTAACACAGCCCCCTAGTCCTCACAAACACACACTTACACACACACTTACATACACACTCTCTCTCACATTTGTATTCCTGACTTTCCTGTGTGGTGCTCCAAAGCGGCATATATGGCGCATGGGGGCACCAGACAAAAGGGGCGCCAACACCACACCTTCAAACTGCAAAAAAATGACATTAACGAATTAAAAGACAGCCCGCAAATAACCCTGCGCCCTGTTCTGACTACTGATAAGAGACAAGAACCGATAAAGAGAACACGCTGTTTTTATTTTAGGTTCTACTGTAGGGAATCTGTCGCCCACACATCAAAAATACGGAAGCACCCATATGACTCTACGATGAAAGTGACTGTCATGGCAGCTCAGGTGTTGGATACACACGGTTAAAAGAATTTAACCAATGTAAGTGTTGCATGACTCCGAAAAACCAAGAGAAACAGAAACAGATCCAATGAGGAACCACTGGAGCTTCATACAGGTGTCTATATACCAGGAATCCTGGAACACTGGCCATGTGCTGCCAGAACCAGGAACCTCTTCCTGTTTAAAACTTCACCCCCCCCTTAGGTCCGTCCACATGTATCTAGGTCAATTATTTTTTATGTAGGTCTTAAAAGCACAAAACCAGCCTAAAACGCTGGTGTACGCATGTCGTCCGGGCAGGGGCAGCCTGGTCTTAAGGCCAGAGCACACTGACCAGATGAACCCCCCAAAAACGCGAAGAACTTGGGCGAATTGGACATGTTGAATCCGTGTTTGTTGGTGTTTGATGATGTTCAGGCTTCCAACAGACTTCCCTAAGTTCAGTGAGAAAGAGTAGATAACTCCGGCTGTAGTTTTTTCAGAGGACGACGGACAAAAACTCTACATGGTTGATCCAGATGTTAATGAACTCACAGAGGAGCCCCTGGAAAGAAAGAGAGAACTACCCCAGAGACCCCACATACATTTAATCTCATCCGGATTCAAAACAACCTGGTTCTGCTGCTCTAAAAACAAATTATTAAAAAATAATGAAATGCTGTTATTAAAAGGGTAAAGTATTGGGACACCTGCACATCCATTGTTTCAAAGTTTGACCACAGAGTCATTTAACAAGAATGAGCAACCGCCTAAATAGATCTAAATACACTGTGATCAACAGATCTCCCATAACCTATAAGCAACTCCATAGCAATCTAACACCACAGCAACCATCTACCAACCAACTTTAAACCACTAAGCAACTTCATAGCTACCAGTAAGCAGCACCCTTGCAACCACTAAGCAACTCCTACCAACTTCCTAGCAACAACCAATCAACCTATAAGCAACTCCATAGCAACAATCCAACAACACCACAGCAATCACCTAGCAACACTCTTGCAACCACTAATCAACTTCACAGCAACCACCTAGCAACCATAGCAACCAGTAAGCAACATCCTTATTACCACTAAGCAACTCCTACCAACCTCCTAGAAACAACCCAAATTTTTTTTTACAGCAACCACCTAGGAAAAGTATTGGGACACCTGCACATCCATTGTTTCAAAGTTTGACCACAAAGTCATTAAAGAAGAATGCATAACCGCCTAAACGGATCTAAATACGCTGTGATTCACAGATCTCCAAATGCCATCACACACACGCCCATCCACACGAAAACAGCGAAAACAGAGTCCTCAAAAAACTCCACTCTGAAGAGCCTTTTTAAAAACCTCCATTTTCAGTCTGAAGTGCTGTGTTTGTGTGGAACTCGGAGAAAAAGCATGTGGGAGATACTTGGTCCTGACGAAGAGCAGAATACAGACACAGTGAGATAAAGATCTGTGAGCAGGGTGGAAGGATAATGTCGGGAGCAGAGCGAGAGATACAGCCTGCCAGGCCATCTGTTTGGCACAAAGACAAGACATAAACATTTACAAGTACAGAGCCTACATTTGTTGGGATTTGGTCGACATACTCTACGTTCCATAAGCCTTGAGCTCTCTAAGAATGTCTGGACATCAGAACATCACCAGAACAATCCACTTCTGAACTGAAGACAGGGCTTTCTGATGAGTTCCGATGGCTTCCAATAGATACGCCAATAAAAAAGGTCCAGCCCACCTTGCTTCACCTCCAGATCAGTCCCTGTAGTCAGAGGCCTTAACTAGCTAACTGAATGGTTAGTAATCACATTAAACTCTATTATATACTGTCTGGACAAAAGTATTGGGACACCTACACTTACACCTACAGGACCTTTTGTCACATCCCGTTCTAAATCCCATAAGCATTAATATGGAGTTGCTCCCTTTGCAGCTCTAACAATATCCCACTTTTGCAGGAAGGCTTTCTTCAAGATTTTGGAGTGTGTGAATTTTAGGGAACAGATTTTGGAGATTTTAGAGGGTCAGAACTTTGTCCATCAATCCAGAAGAGCATTTGTGTGGTTAGACAATGATGTTGGACAATAGGGTGTTGCTCAGAATCTCTGTTCCAGCTCATCCCGAAGGTTGTTTGATGTAGAGATTAGAGCTCTATGTGGGCCAGCCAAGTTGTTCCACACCAAGCTAACCCAACCATGTCTTCATGGACATTTTCTACAAACCTGAAACTAAATAACTATCCAGAATGTCTTGGTCTGCTGAGCCAACAGGCCAATCTCTAAAAGCAACAGCACAGCATTATCCCTCCTCTACCAAACTTTACAGTTGACACAGTGCAGCCAGGCAGGCAACATTCTCCTGGCATTCTGGGTTCTTCAAACCCAGACTCGTCCATCAGAGTGTAGGAGAAGAGCAATTCATCACTCCACAGGACTCAGTTCCACATTGCTTAGCATTGTGTTTGCAGCTGCTTGACCATGGGAACCCATTCCACGAAGCTCCAGAGACACTATGCTGCTCAGCATCCTGCAATCGTGCTCTGTAACTTGCTGTGGCGCCTAAATGCGTCCACTTTTCAATAATACCACTGAACCACGAACAGAACCACGCTGGAGTTCAATGTTCATTTGCACCTAATTCACCTCACCGGTTTAGTGGGTCAGTTACAGGAGAGAAATCAGCCTACTGTGCTTTGACACCCCCCCACCCCCCCGTTGCTCGACGACGTGGATGTCCAAAATGACACTTCGAGGCCTTTATTTTCTTTCTGGAGGTGGGAGGCCTGGCAGGTATAGCAGCCGCCCCTGACTGGATGTGTATGGCAATGACAATAATAATCACTGTAGAATTGTAAGTGGTAAATAGAGTGCTAAATAGAGGCCCTGTCGGCTGACACTGCGCTAAAGCTTCCCTCACTCGCAAAAGGACATCAAAGCTGTGTGTGTGTGTGTGTCTATATGAGGGGCAGGCAGTGTTTATCCGAGCCCTGCATGCTGTCTGCCTTCACACACTAATGCTGAATAAATCTTCATCCTGTTTAATTACAGTACAAACACTGTCGCCTTTACCACAGTTTTTTTGAAGTGTGTGTGTGTGTGTGTGTGTGTGTGTGTATTTGCATGTGCATAAACAAGCATGAGTAGAACACTCCTAGTTTAAATGAACAGTATGCCTGTTTGGGTGTGTATATGTGTGTTTTTGGGTGTGTTGTGTGTTCATGTGTCTAATAAGCAAGGGAAGGGTTGGGGAGGCTTAGAGCCACTGTTACCTTCTTCTGGATGATGAGAGAAAGAGGAAGGGCAAAAGTCCCATTCACTTTTAATAAGCGTCCTGTCTGTGAATCAGACGCCTGCATGGATTTATTTATTTATTAATTTATTTGAATCCTTATTTATTTATTTATTCAAATATTTTTGTTGTTGTTGTTCCTGCAGGATGTGAATTCTCTTTATTGTAAACTGCCACTTGTCTAGGCCGGGTTAGCACGTGACAGCACTGAGCATGTGCGCTGACTTCAAACATTCAGGCGTCATGTTTAAATGCAGCACCTTCTATAACAGCGACACGTACCTACAGCCTGAGGTCGGCCGTCATGCACCCTGTCAAACCGTACAGGTGAAGAAACGCATGGTGTAAAAGCATGGTGAAGAAAGGAAGCTTTGGCCTGGGAAAGAAGAAACAGAGAGAGATAGGGTAAAGGAAAGCCAAGGAGGAAGCTATGCTTTGCATAGAGACTTGCATTAAAGCTTGGGCAGGTTTTAATCATGATTTTCCCAAATTAGCATACCATATGCTCCGCCCACTGCAATCTTTCGTCACTTCTGTTCTCAGAACAAAAAACCCACTGAACAACTAAAGAAGATACTTGAGTAAACAGCTTAGTTTGCCTCATGAAAACTTAGCAAGCTATTGGACAAAAGTATTGGGACACCTGCCTGGGTACCCTGTAAAAAAAACCTAACTGCACTTCTTAATCAAATAATTAAGTCATTTCATAATAGTATATATTATAACATTATACCATAATATTACATAAAAAATACAGGAATTTCAATTATTTTCAGAACCAGTGTTGTCACAAAGAGGCTTTACAGAGATCCCGGTCCGAGCCTCTTTTGTGCTTGCTCAGATTGAGAGGAAGAAACCTTCAGAAGAACCAAGACTCAAAAGGGAAACCCATCCTCTTCTGGTCGACACCGGATAGCACAACAAATGACAGAACAACAAGAAGAATAAAAATGACCAAAAACAATAGTGAATTAAGAGCTGTGATCCAGAGCAGGACAGCATCGCAGTGGACAGCAGGGTAGTGGTGAGCCAGGTCTGGCAGTACTGGGACAGAACATTCGGGACAGAGCATATTAATACATGGGAAAGAGAGAGAGAGAGAGAGAGAGAGAGAGAGAGAGAGAGAGAGAGAGAGAGAGAGAGAGAGAGAAAGAGAGAGAGAAAGCAGAAAGGAGGAAAAACAGTGGGGCGAGGCTGATCCAGAGGGTAGGCACCCACACCCAACCACGAATATAATCCACATAACTGGGATAATATTTGGAGCATTATTAGTTATGCAGTTATGTAGAGACTCAGCGAATGGGCTCCATCCTGATAGCTCCCTTATTTTCAACCTTTCCTTTAGATCTATACATTCACAAAGTGCCTTCCAGACACCAAAGCCCTCGGAAGGAGCTGGGGATTTGAGCGGCGAAACAAACAAGGGGCAAAACAGATCTCTAATAGAGGCTGATCTAACGCAGCCTCGTCTCTGCCTGTCTCCACCCTGAATCCCCGTCCCATTGAATCTATCAGCTCCCTGTTTGCTTTGTAATGTCCTCAGGTTTCACGGGTTAATGAACTGTCATCGTCACAGAGACTTGTGAACCTGCTTGAAGGTTACCTGGGCGACAGTGCGCTGAGCCCATGTCATCTTAAGTCGCCGGCAATGTCAGTCAGAGTGAAAGCCATTACCCAGAGGCCCCTGGGAGCACGCCTCCTGCCTCGGCAGGTAAATCGCTCGTAATTGTGTCGCCTGGCCGACCGGAAACAACTTTAGCCCCCCCGTTTATGCCGCCGCACACACACCTGCACGCCACACACCAGCACTACCGAGAGCATAAATGCACACTCACATATACAAACACACAAACACACACACACACACTCTCTCTCTCTCGCTCATACACACACATTCAGAGCACAGTGTTGGAGTTTTCGAAGGCTTTCAGAGGCTTTGATTTGATCACATTTTTTAAACCTTATTTAACTTTATTCTCAACTGTATTCCCACAGTTCCCACCCACGGCGTTTGATTGACAGGCACCTGATTGTACCGGACATTACCTGGACTTTACCCACACTTTGCACTGGGGGGGCTGGCAGGATAATGTCCATGTTAGCCCATGTGCAAACCCAGCAGGTCATTTTCTGGTGAGAGAATGTGCTGCAAATAAAACCCTGCTATGTCACAGAACATTGTTGGCATCTGGCCGTGCCTCCCTTTCATGCCATACAGGCGCACACCTTACCTAAACCACACAGAACACCTGGAAAATGAGGTTTCGGACATTACCTGGAGTTACCCTTTCATACATATAGCGTAGAGCCAATCAGACGGCTTTGGTCAAATTTGGACTGAAAAACCTGAAAGTGCTAAAAACACTATGGGCTCTATCTTACACCCGGCGCAAGGCGCACTGTGATGCTGGTCCCTACCTTACACCCCTTCTATTTTCACTCTTTCCGCCTGCATCGTTTAAACAGCAGCGCTGCTTGTGAATATATCTACGCTGATGGGCGCGGTGGTCTCGAAATGAGGGGTGTTCAGGTCAGTTTCTGGAGTATTGCTGTGTATCTCGGCAGCGGAAAACACAGGAGGGGCTCCACTGACTGAAAACAGCCTAGACAGACGTTCGTCTACAGTCAGACGTTCGTTGCTATCTATATACACCCCCCCCACGCTTTACACCACTGAAACAGCAACCTGCCAAAGTCAGTCAGACCGCACCTGGCTCTTAAAGGGAACGGCGAGAGACACACTGATTGGTTTACTACAGCACGTTACACCCAAAAAAAAAACACACTCATGACTTAGTACATGACTTTTGAGCATTTTGAGAAGTGCAATGCAAAGTTTTCCCGTCGTTATGATAGCAAAGACACAGCGACATGCCCCCTAAATCAAGCTGTGCAGTGCTCGGGTTGACGGCTCGCCTAAAGACCGCTAAAATAGGCCAGATATGCTTTCAGTGCGTGAAAATAAAAACCCTAAAAAAACCTTAAACTTCAACATGTTTAAAGCATTGAAGACAAAAAGGGGGTATTAGGTTCATGTTGGCAGACTGAAGCTCGAGTATGACCAACGTGGACAGTGTCCAGAAGCACTTAATGCAGAAGTTTCTGTAAGCTACGCAGACATACTGAAGACGCAGTGTTGACAGAAGAAATCAGACACACTGGCCCTCGCTGGCTCTGCTGTTTGTGCTAAGTTGCCCAACAGCAAGTGCTTGGTAATGAAAGTGGACACAAACAAGGCAGACTAAATACAGAGAATTAGAGGACAATTACCAAACGTACACACTCACCCTCAACACCTCGAACTGTTTACAGACTGAGGGGTTTGAGAACCTGATTTAGGCAATAGGTTTATAATGGCTTGGAGCTCAGGCATGGAAAGCCTTGAAGAAGAGGGAACCGCTCAGTCCAGTCTTCACTTATAATAATTTCAACATTTCTCTGTACATAGAAATAACTGAGGGCCTTTTCGCACCTGTAGCTGGTTTGCTCTGGTCCGAATCAGTTAAAGTGTTTGTAATCTTGGAGCATTTCCACTTGGTTTGGTTGGTTTTCACACAAGAAAGCTCACCAAAGCTCTCCAAAATGCACTACAACAAACCACATAAGGCTGATCTCTCTGCTGATTGGTCAGACCTAGTGTTCTGTGTTCTGGACTAGGGCTGCAGATTTCTGTGCAGTTTAACATGGAGCAGCGCCAGAGATGCATCCATTCACAGCTGCAGTAATTCATTACCTGGGCAGTAGACCAGGGTATCACCTGGCTACAGGAGCTGTTTCGCTCAGACTTGATAGTTGGGTCGGATCCGATGGAAGTCCGATTAGATTCTCACCACAAACGAGCCGCTCCAGAGTGTGTTTATGACCAGACCTAGACCTCCTCTTGGTACGGTTGTTCGAACCCCGTAGAAAATCTCTGGTGGGATTTGAAGATTTGAGGCGGTTGCAGCCGCAACCCCAAGAAAAGTAGTGATCTGGAGGCCACTGTCAGTGAGGGATGGGCTGAAATTCCTCAGGAACGCTGCCAGGAGCTAGTGTCTGGCTGAGCATCAGGATTACAGAAGGTCATAACAGCAGAAGGGAGCACTGCTAAGTACTACAGATGCTTGTCATGTCAAGGGGTTGAGTAATTCTAACACTGCAGTCGTCATTGAAAGTGGCATTTTGTGTAGTATTAGGAGAAAGTACGTTGATATTTAAATTCTAGGTCTGGCTTGATTGGTTTATCGCGTGCAGCTGAAAGTTGGTCCATTCGGCTAATAAACCTAATTTGCGGTGGGGGTTGATCAGCGAGTTTCAGCCCCTAGTGAGGCATTTTAAGTGTCTGCTGTTAGAGGTTAGTCAGCTGATGTAGCTTCATACACTGTCATTGTAATGTGCAGAAGTGCTGCCTCATTATTATTCAGGGACATTCAGGGGACAATAGGATACTGGATAAGGACATATTGGCCCTGGAACAGTTCATTTAACACTGCAATTTGCAATAGTGGTGCTTTACCAACACACCGGTCAACTTTTATGAAGAGTAACTGGCTAAACATGGAGTTCTTATTACGGGAATGTCTTCTGGGGTGTATGGCAATTCCCATATTGTAAAGAACAAACACAGAGATACAGATTTATTTACAAAACCACCCTGATTATCTGTGTGCTTTGAGTCTAAGGCAGAAGATGGAGATTAGGCTGGAAAGACAGAGTATTTCTTTATCATAGCCACACACACACATACACACACACACACACTAGTTTAGCCGAACAGCTGACTGATCTGTGAGGTGTGTGAACAGGATGTCCTCCATAAGGTTGCAGAGCTCTTCACTGTGTATTCTTACAAAGTGTCACTTGGAGAGAGAGAGAGAGAAAGAGAGAGAGAGAGAGAGAGAGAGAGAGAGAGAGAGAGAGAGAACAGGAGAATGACAGAAGAGAAACCTCTCTCTCTCACACACACACACACTCTCACACACTGGTGGTGTTCAGCTGACTTGTAGAGAACAAGTGTGACAATGCTGACAGTTTTATTACCACATCATCAGCTCTTTCCCTCTCTCTCTCTCTCTCTCTCTCTCTCTCTCTCTCTCTCTCTCTCTCTCTCCATAACATTAAAACCACTGCCAGTTAAAGTGAATAACGATGATGGTCTGTTTCCAGTGGCTCCTGTCTGGGGGTGTGTATATATATATATATATATATATATATATATATATATATATATATATATATATATATATATATATATATATTTATATATATATATATATATATGGCAAGTGAAGGTGAGTGAACAGGACCAAACTGTGAGGTTCTAGACGACTGGGTCAGAACATCTCCAAAGGTAGGTCTTGTGTGGTGTTTTCCAGTCTGTAGTAGGTCAGTTCTTACCAAAGTCCTCCAAGGAAGGACAACCTATAAACCATTTAAAGGCTCTCATTGATGCCCATTAAGCACCTACCTTACAACTTACAGGACATAAAGGATCTGCTGCTAATGTCGGAAGGTGTCCAGATACCAATGGACACCTTTAGAGGTCTTGTAGAGTCCACGCCTTGACGGGTCAGAGCTGCTTTGATGGCACGAGGGGGATCTACACAGTGTTAGGCAGGTGGTTTGAATGCTATGGCTGATGTATGGTGTATATAAGTGTATTGATTAGATGTTAGGACAGGATGCAGTGTTAGTTTCACCTGAAAGAAGATGTAGATGGAGATCTTCCGGTGTCACTGCAACGAATAAAAGAAGTGGCGACTCCTTTGTCTGTAATTTAGGCCTCATCCACACGTATCGTACGAGTTCCCTCCCTCCGATTTTGAAAATTTTTACATCCACACAGAGGCGAAAACGCTTGCTTTAGCATTCTAGCCCTGTATGTGGTGATAGTGCCTCATAAAGAGAGACATCAAACACCCTGAACAATGGGGA
The DNA here is from genome assembly GCF_030463535.1 of Salminus brasiliensis. NCBI lineage: Eukaryota > Metazoa > Chordata > Actinopteri > Characiformes > Bryconidae > Salminus > Salminus brasiliensis. The sequence goes on along the minus strand of NC_132896.1, from coordinate 32,864,573 downwards.
ACACACAGAGGTTCAATCCCAAATCACACACTACTCCCTACGTAGTGTACAATGCAAGTAATTACAGGGAACTGCACTCTAAATGCTATGGCTTCTATAACAGTAAAATCTGCTTATCTACAATCAATCATCTGCCCATTCTATGGATGACTCACACTAAACCGACGACTGCAGTCGTCATCGAGAGCAAACCCAAACTACAGGTAATGAATCTATCAGCCATTTCCAGACCCAGGGGAATGTGCTCCTCTTTGCTGATGTTAATGCCAGGCCTGGCAGCATACTCGACATGACTGACACATATGGCAGGAAATGTGTGTTTGTACGGGCCCTCTTTATTCCTCCCACCAACAGAGCCGAAGTGAACTAATTAGGACTAACCAGGAATAGAGAATGGTAGGAACTTCTAGTCCTTGTGCAGTTCAGTCTGGAAGTCTAGCAGATGGTTATGCTGAGTGCTTTCACTGTTGCAGAGAACCCCCCCCCATTTCTGAATACTGTCTAGTCCCAGTAGAAAAGTACTGCCAATATAATAGGACTCTCTGGAGCAGATAAACATGAACCTATTGGCACCATGCTGCTGAATGCTAAGCTAGAGGGGTTCAAAGGTTGTGGACAGGAGGCCAAAATGCAAACTACCCCCCCTCCACGTGTTTAAGATTACCTAGATACGTCTAGATGGGACCTGGGCAAGGGTGTCAAACGTATTGACATATATTACTCAGGTAGAAGTGGAGATACTAGGGTTTAAAAGACTTCTATAGAAGCTGAAGTATCAACTGAAGCTTTTTACTCCAGTAAAAGTGTAAAAGTACTGGTTTCAGAACCACTTCAAGTAGAAAAGTAAAAGTATTTATCTAAAAGTCATAATGAGGAGAATGATCTATTAAAATGTTGATGTTAAAAATGTTGGGCTGCACTAGGCTCCTGTTTCAGCTGCAGATCTGCCCATTGAAAATGAAGCATTTCAGTAATATCAGCTCTATTAAAGGAGCGTCTCTGTGCTCTACTGAGCATTAACATGAGCTTCATGGAGGAAAATATGAGGAGTCGTTGTCTAGAAGTTTTGTAAAGCTGCAGAAAGTCAGACTTCAGAGACATGTGATCAATAAGCTTTATTGGAATGTAAATGTGGGGCTCAGTCGGGACGTTTCACTGCAGCTCTCTTGAGTCTCTGCCACGGACACAGTCTTCATACTAGACTACAGACGTCTGCTGTGAGCTCGCTGGAGAGTGACGGGACGTGTGCAGGTGTGATGGATCTCTTATAAACCAATAGGGAGTCAGAATGGTGTGTGTTTATACTTGTCATCCAATCAGGATCAGACTCACACTTTCCGGATGGAGAGATTTATCTGGAGAGGGTTTTTATTGATGACGAGCCGGAATGAAAACAAAGGAAAATGAAATAGGAGGAACGAGGCTTTTTTAAAATGTAAGGAGTAGAAAGTTTAGATAATTGGGTGAAAATGTGAGAAGTAGAAGTAAAAATATACTCCAGTACAGTTTAGATAACCAGCATTTCTATTTAAGTAAAGGAACGAAGTATTTGTACTTTGTTAATTGACACCTCTGGACCTGGGTGCCTCCCTTCCACCACAGCTATGCTATAAGTTTAGCATTCTGCTCATTAAACACACCTGGATCAACTCATCAGTCAATTAGCAAGGCCTTCATAACGTCAGAGAAGTAGAAGGCAGAGCAGTCGGACCCAGAACAACCCAATCCTTTCCTCCCCGTTTCCTCTCCGGCTCTTTCTGCCTGCACGTGTTATCCCCCATATCTCTAACAGCTCCTTTCAGTCCTGCTCAATCCAAACTGCTTCTGTCAGCACGACTGTATGACAGTAATAACACAGGTAAAGCACAGCGGGAGGGGGGTAACCTGTATCTTCTGTTCTCCGTTCTTCTGTTTAGCGTCAAACCAGAACCTCCTATCTTCTGCTGCAGCCAGCCATGTCAGCGTCACACCAGCAGTTTCTGTTTCCCATTGTTTTCACTCCGGCGTTCCCCCTCTATTCTGGATAAATGAACATGCCAAACAGACGGGGTTTAACCAGACTGCCATCACGGTTCTCCCCTTCATCTTCAACTCTCTCTCTCTCTCTATCGTGCCCTCTCTCTCGCCCGCCACCCCCCTCCGCCTTCTTCATTGTATGAGGTGATGATTTTTTTTTGTCTTTGTGCTGCTGCTGTGTAATAAGGAAGCCATTGTCAGGAGCCTCTGTGTGTGTGTGTGTGTGTGTGTGTGTGTGTGTGTGTGTGTGAAGACTGCGGGGAGGTCTAAACGCATATCATTTCCTCTCCAGTCAGTTGTAATAGACAGTCGATATGAAGTCTCTCTCCTTGCTCTCTCTTGCTCCCTCTGTCTCTCTCTCTTCCATCTTTAACTCACATTCCTCCTCTTCCTCCTCCTCCTCCTCCTCCTCCAGCTTTCACACCTCAGCTCTCAGCTCTACCAAACACCAACAGTGCCCCCTACAGTTTCTGCTCCTCTTTTCTGGCTGGGCTTTTGGAGTATCCATCCGTAAGGATGTTCCTAAATGCAGATCTCCAAACAATCTTCTCAAAAAGTCTTATATTTCCTATTAAGAAAGTCTATATTATTTTATTAAGCTCATGTTAAAACCCTCATCGTTGTTTTCTTACTTAGGCCAATTGTAGCCAATTATTAGCCAATTTTCTTTCAGATTATTATTAATAATGCAAAAATCAGTGTTTCAATATTCAGCAAAACACCTGCAGTGGAAACAATCAAACTAAGTGATCAAACATTTAAAGTAAACAAAAGAGCTAGACCTGATCTTTTGTACTTATGTAATCAGACATTAACAGTCCAGTTCAATTAGAGATTAAAAATCAAGTTAAATCAGACATTAACAGTCCAGTTAAATCAGACACTAACAGTCCAGTTAAATCAGACATTAACAGTCCAGTTAAATCAGACACTAACAGTCCAGTTAAATCAGACATTAACAGTCCAGTTAAATCAGACATTAACAGTCCAGTTAAATCAGACACTAACAGTCCAGTTAAATCAGACACTACCAGTCCAGTTAAATCAGACATTAACAGTCCTGTTAAATCAGACACTAACAGTCCAGTTAAATCAGACATTAACAGTCCAGTTAAATCAGACACTAACAGTCCAGTTAAATCAGACACTACCAGTCCAGTTAAATCAGACATTAACAGTCCAGTTAAATCAGACATTAACAGTCCTGTTAAATCAGACATTAACAGTCCAGTTAAATCAGACACTACCAGTCCTGTTAAATCAGACATTAACAATCCAGTTAAATCAGACACTAACAGTCCTGTTAAATCAGACATTAACAGTCCAGTTAAATCAGACACTAACAGTCCAGTTAAATCAGACATTAACAGTCCAGTTAAATCAGACATTAACAGTCCAGTTAAATCAGACATTAACAATCCAGTTAAATCAGACACTAACAGTCCAGTTAAATCAGACATTAACAGTCCAGTTAAATCAGACATTAACAGTCCAGTTAAATCAGACATTAACAATCCAGTTAAATCAGACACTAACAGTCCTGTTAAATCAGACATTAACAGTCCAGTTAAATCAGACACTAACAGTCCAGTTAAATCAGACATTAACAGTCCAGTTAAATCAGACATTAACAGTCCAGTTAAATCAGACATTAACAGTCCAGTTAAATCAGACACTAACAGTCCAACAATAATATAAACATTCTGATTATATCAAACCTGTTTTTAATGTGTAAACATCCAGTATTTCTATTTGATAGAAATGTTTTTTTCATACTACTGTGAGGGACGATGCACCCAAGTTTTTCACTCACCTTTACACCTGTGTGATTTTGATTTGATTTGATTTGACTTGATTTGACCGGGGCTTTAAGAGTGTATCTGCAGATTAGAGCCTAGAGACAAAGCACATCTAGGTACAAGACATTGAATGCACAGCAGATAAACACCCAGGTGGAGCCCATTTTGGACTTAACCCCTTAAACAGCCACGAACGTCTATCAGCAGAGAATAGCCTGACCAGTTCCTACAGAAGTGCCTGTAGAGTAATACACCTACAGTGTGCAGTAAGCCTCAGAGTGTTAAGGGTTAATTAACAAAGACAGGAAAACACATTTAACATCATTTAGTGAATTTATTAGATAAATTTTTTTGGTAGCGAGCTAATTCAATGACATCACTAGGGGCCGTCATGGCCTAAACTTTAGAGAAGTGTGAATAGGACCAGAAGGTTGCTGGTTTGACTCCCTAGACCCCTAGAAAGTGGGGAACAACCTGTTAGTATCTGCCTGTTTGATTTAAAGATATTAGCCAGACATAAAATGATTGTTTCTCATTTTTTGGCCACCAGTGCATCCAGAGTTAACTTCCAGTTAGCTGAATTAACCCCTTAACGCTCCAAGGTGTATTACTCAGTAACTACTGGGACTTCTGCATGAACTTGTGGGGCTATTCTAAAAAAAAAAAAAAAAAAAAAAAAAAAAAAAATATATATATATATATATATATATATATATATATATATATATATATACATAATCCAATATATTTGAGTTGTTCGAAAATATACAATATTTTGGCAGATTAGAGTCGAATTCTCCAGTTGTTTCTGAAGCTCCTGACGTCCAAAATGAGCTTCACCGCTAAACAGCATACGCAAGCAATCCTAATCCTCAAAGGTAACGTGCGACATATCCCTGCCCTGCTGTTTTTCAGTAAATCAAACCAGCTTAGACTTCCTCCACCGTCCTTATGTCTGCTTTTACTAACATGCCATACGCCTCTGGGTGTCTATTTTGAGACGAGCAAGGCCAGATTCCCATTAACTTAAATATCCATCTGTTCTTCATGTGGACATCTGCCGTTCATTTTCCCAGTCTTTGATGATTAAAAAGGTAAATTTCTCCTAAACACCTGCATTTTGACAGGGAAAGGAGGCGGTTTCATCTGCCAATTACAGTAGATGTGGTCTGTCGGCAGTAGATCAGTGTACAGTCGCTACATTTGGCAGAAAGAAGCTCCAGGAGAGAAGGAAGCTGTTTAGGAAGTTGCTCAGCGAAGCAGAAGTTTCGTTTGAATGTGCAATAACGAATGGCGTGCATCGTGATTCGTGGCTCCATGCCGTCGCAACGTTGACATTAACTTTTTATTTTCAAGCAAGGAAGGAACGGCGGCTTCGAGAACAAGTGATAATGGGCCAAATACGCTACCCTCTGGCAATCCAGAGCAATTTTAAGCAATTGTGGAGAAAACTCAATCAACCCGATGCTGCACACGATCCGAATGTGGCTACGGAAAGGCGTACGCGACTCTCTCTCCGCTCACTTTCGATGAATAGTGTCAGTGGCTGGTAGTTTTGCAGCTGGTTGGGATGAATGACATGTTTACCGTTTCTCAATTGCAGAAGAACAGAAATACCCAGCATAACCTTTCAGCGTGGAGACGCGCTCGGTGTTATATAAAGTTGTCCATGACAACATGACACTTTTATCAGCCCCCACCCCCCCCACCCGACTTCTCAAGCAATCATAACCTATTCCCAATGTTCTTTTGTAGTCCTGCTTCTATTGCCTACCAGTGTCACCCACGCATGCACGCATTTACAGCCGTAACTTCCTCACCTCCTTATATACCTTATATGGACTAAAGTATTGGGACACCTCCTCATTTTTGGTTCCCTCTGAAATCAAGGGTAAGAGCTGATCCTGCTTGTGTTGGAGTAACTGTCTCTACAGTCCAGGGAGGAAGGCTTTCTACTAGATTTTGGAGGAGCTTTGCTCTGAGGATCTAGGTTTGCATTTGAGCAGCGTTAGTGAGGTCAGGATGTTGGATGATCACCAACCCCACCCCCACCCCACCTCATGTAGCATCGCACCATGCACCATGGTCCTAGAGGAACGTTGTTTCGTTTCATTGTGTACTCTGTATGTAGTTGAAATGACAATAAAAACTGACTTGACTTGACTTGACTTGACTTGACTTCACTTGACTTGACTTGACTTCTAGGGCCCAACAGTGGCAGCTTGTCCGAGCCCGGGTATCCGGTTACCCACAACCCTGTCATCAATAGCCCGGCGCTCTAACCGCTGAGCCACCACTGCCACCAATTCAGTACAGGACAGACTGCAGAAAGTGCAGTGGTGACTTCATTAAACTAAAAAGACAAAATAATAAATACAACAAATGCGACTGATTGCTGAGTATAGTGATTATAATGGATATCTGTAAGATATAAATAGATATTTAACTGGTAGATAGTGAGAATAATGTGCATAGAAATTGAATACGCAGACAGCTTATAACACACATGAGATACGGAACACAGCAGGCATCAGGTGGACATGTCCAGGTTCACAGTGCAGGGGAAAGCCCGTGAATCTTTGACTAGAGAACCCTTGCAGAACTTTTCTTTTTGCTGTATGAGTTTACCTTAGTGTGTTAGTGTCTCAGGATGGTTTCAGCAACGCCGCTGCTGCTCTTTCATTAAATTCAGGTGATGCTTTGCTGTGTTTTGAGTGTTTTTACAGTCGTGGAGGACTGTGCACTGTGCATTCACTCAGCTCGCGAAATCTCGAAAGACATTTCTGCTAAGTTGAACCTGCTGAATCTGGCATGTCTGAAGCATGGAAAGCAGTGGACTGGACAGTGCTGTGGTCCCTTTAGGGACTGTTTATTTATTTATTTATTTATTTTATTTTATTTTGGGCTGCCCAGCATTAAAGTGACAAAAGTTCTCCTGGCTCCTGTAATGCGCCAAATAACGCAGTGAGTCAATGTGAAGGCCGAGCAGCAGTGCGTTCCTCCTAGGTTTGCTATCCTGGCTTCACGACGCTGCGACCCAATCTGATTCTGTGTGAAGGGGCCAGCAGCGTGTTGCATCCGAGAAATCACAGCCCTGCTCAAAAGTTGGGCTGTTTTGGTGTTTTTTTTTATGTTGTTGTTGTTGTTGTTGTTGTTGTTTTTTTTCTGTTCATGCAACCGTAATGTCAAGAATACCTCCAAGAGAACGTGTGTTGTTCCAGCATTCATCGCTCAGGTTGCCTTTAAGGTCACTGCAATCTTTTGACATCAATGCTGTCATTCAGCAGCTTTCAGTGTGGGTAGAGCCGGATAAACACTGATCCCAGGAGAATAACACACATACACACACACACACACAGACACTCAGGAAGGGTGGCACACACTGCATTCGTCACCCTTATCTAACCGCTTCTTGTTTTTTTCTTCCCCCTCGTTCACCAATGTGACTTCTTTCAGAAGAAGAAAAAGAAACTCCAGGTTCAGATCCAGCGTGGAACTCCACAGAGGCCTTCCGTTGTTTCAGCTCAGATACACACATCCACACTACTGTGTCATTACACTCTCTTGATACATATCAAAAACATGGTGTGTGTGTGTGTGTATGTGTGCTTTCCTTCAAATGTCTTCCTAATACAAAAAACACACACACACACACACACACACTTTAGCTTGAAGAAAGCACAACAATACACAACAATGTCTCATTGAGTGGAGCAGGAATGTCAGCGTGATTATTACTGGCTCATCTCCATTCCTGAATTTGCCTGGAAAAGGTCAAATTTACATACATGACATTATGAATAGCTCATATTTTTAACCCCTGAAACAGCCCATGGCTCAGCTGGTGGGCTGCAAGTTTATTGCCAAAGAATAGGGGGCCCCACCAGTGTCTACAGACGTTCCTGTAGTTCCTGCGTTATACACTGTTACGACCACGTGTGTGTGTCCTGGCTACTAGTGGAATAGGTGTAGGAGGTGCAGTGATAAGGGGATGCACCTGGGGGAGGTCCCCTTATATCCCCATGGGACCTGCTGGTTTATAAGGGACTTGAGACCAGTAGTGGTCTTGCTCGTTTAGATCCAGGATGGCCTCCCAGGAGAGATGGTAGAGCTTGGCTCCCAGTATATAGCTTGGATTAGTGAAATATTGACCATCTGACCACCTTAATGTTCCTCTCTCTTTCTTCTCTATGGTGTCTGTTGCAAAACGTGAAGAGCCTAGATGACCTCAGTCCAGGAGTGGTGGTCCTTGCACCTCATCTCAGCTCTTTAAGAGTCCTCAATAAAGAAAATTGTGTGGTTTTCCCTTTTATATGTTGTGGTCTTCTACGGGCTGGCCATAACACACACCTAAGAGTGTGTGTGTTAAGCCTTGGAGTGTTAAGGGGTTAAAACTCCATTCATCTACAACCAACCATACCTGTAGTTGTGTTTACATGCAAATATGTTCTCCAGTCTGAGAATCCGAGTTCATCCGGATGGATATTCTGTTAGATGTAAGAGGTATTAGTACATGGCATGGCTAGACAGTTCTGCGTTCAGTGTGTGTGGTGTGTGCTCAGTACTTTGTGTGAGTAGGTCGGGTCTGGTAGATATTCAGACCCCGGTTAAGTTGTTCCCATGACCTGCAGGTCAAGAGGGTCACATGAGTGATTCACAGCCAACTGTTTAAAAATACTCACACCTGTTCACAGCCCTCCGTGCCTTGGGGTGGAAACTGCCTACAAAGATCTGGGTACAGCCAGGTGTCTTCAGACTGAGATGGGACATTGACACTGAACAATTGCAAAGACATAAACGTCTCCCTACATCTTCCTGGCTCAGGAATTGACGGTTTGTCCATGGGTTCCATGTTGACCCCACATCTGGAAGCCCACCAGGGTCAGTAATGAGACCAGGAGAAGTTAAACATGGGCCCCGTCTAGGTTGTAGACCGTACACGAGGCCTAGATAGGACCCATGTGAGATTAGGGTGGGCTGCAACGAAGGGGCCCAGCTGTGAAGCCCAGTAACAACACATGTACAAACCCTTAGAGCCCAGGCCCACCTGGAACCCACCGAGCCCCTGTTCCACCCACACTGTTAAAAGTATAAGATGCTTGAGGGACTTTTGGAGGTTCTTCAGTTTACAGCTGTGGATGAACCTCTTGAGGTGCTTTGAGGAACCGTCAAGGGACCTTTTTCTTCTAAAAACCTTTTCTTAAAGGTTCCTTAAAGCACCTTAGGAGGTTCCTCCACAGTTGTGAACTGAAGAACCTCCAATAGTTCTCCAAGAATCTTATACATTTGACTCATCCATCGTCACTCCACAGAACACGGTTCAGCTTAACTTATTGTGCTTGGTGCTGTAATGCTTGCATGCAGCTGCTCCACTGCCGCCACTTTTCTGCACTACACTCCTCAGCACTCGGCTCTGACCCCGCCCTGTAACTTTTGGATTTTACAAGTTGCTGTAGTTCCTAATCACTTCCACTTTTCAACAAAACTGCTCACAGCTGATGGAGGAAGATCTAGGAGGGAGGAAATTTCACCAGCTGACTGTTGTTGTAGTTGTTGGGCTAGGGGCTTGATTTTATACTCTTGTGGCAATGGGACTTAAGAAGGGTGTCCAAATACTTTTGTGCATGCAGTGTATATGTATAATAGAGAGAGAGAGCGTGCACTGCAACCCTGTCTCTGTATAGCTTTTGACAATGTGTGTATGTGTAGGGCTACTTGTGTGTGCGCTCACCCTCAATAACCTCTAAACGTCCGGCTTGTGTTTTCTCCTTCTCTCTCTCTCTCTCTCTCTCTCTCTCTCTGCATGAGGCGTGCTGTGCTGCGAGCTCCAGGCCGGGCCATTACGGCTGTTTATCTCACTAATCTATTTATGACACATCACGGCTCTTCCTCTTTCCCCCTTCATTACCCTCCACTCAGCTCACAGAGGGAGGCATGCAGCATTGCGTCTCCATAGCAACAGCACTCCTACCTCCACCCTCCTCCCAGCCCAGGGGTCAGGAAGTTGGGTCGAGATGTGATTAATCGGCCGCTCTGTGTGTTCGTTATGACACTCTTCCTGCATCTTTACACAGTTCTTTCTCACACTATTACAGTCTCGCGGCGTGAGCGGAGACCCTGCTGTGCACAGAGCAGCGTTTCCCAAACAGCATCACGGTTCTGATGTTGGGAGAAGAGATTGTTCTGATGGTGAGACCTGAAAACTGTCCTCCTGGACAGCGTGTGATTCGAGAAAAGGCTAATTAGCATGTGCAGAAGAGCTCTGAAATTAGTGCCGTTCTTCTACTCACTGACCATCACCTGCTTTATATACATCATATGGACAAAAGTATTGGGACACCTGCTCATTCGTTGTTTATTCAGAAATCAGGGGTATTAAAAAAGACTGTATCTTTCAGCAGCCGGAGCCTGAAGGAGCAGAACTGGCCTACGGCATCACTTTAGTGTGATGATGGCTGGCACAGGCATCTGCTAGCTGATGCATCAGAGCTGGGTACCTGGTGGGCTTTCCTCCGAGTGCGTCGGTTGCCTGGTCGGCTGCTCAAAAAGGGCCGATGGCTGGTGTCCACAAACATTTGGACACACAAAGTGTCCAGCAATTACAGCCTGTAGCTCATCAATTGCTGAACAATGATCATTTACATCGTCCTTCTTCTTTTCTTCCTCGCTCGCCTTTGATTCTTCCGTCCTTCCACTATTCTCGAAAACTGAGGGCTGAGGGAAGAAGCACCTGAGCTTATTTTCTCTGCTCTTTTGCTGTCAGCTCATTTCAGAGGTAATGATCCCTCGTCTTCACTTTAAAAGGAGAGACAGGGGGAGCGAGAGCGGGGCTGAGGCTGGCGGAGGGTGGCAGCTGGTGAAAAGACCTCATTCTGTTTGGAACTGCATACAAGCACCCCCGACCTTATTTCCCTGCCAGTCTATCCAGCAAGACTCGATTAAATTAAACCAGAGGAAGAGAGGGAGAGGGGGAGAGAGGAAGTGCTGTGGACATGATGTCCTCTCTCGTTCCCTAAGTGAACCTGTGCTTTCCCCCTTTTTTTTTTTTCATCCCACGCTCCCTCTGCTGATAATAGGACACCTCTGACTCACCAGCTGGAAAAAGGGAAGAGGTTTAAGACGAGTGCTGGGGGGGTTGCCGGGCGGGTGGATAATAGCACACCTCTGTCTGCCAGTGCCTAAAAAAAGGAATTATAGGAGGTGAGCTTTAGGATGAGATGAACAAAAGTAGACGAGAGAGGAAGAGAGAGGAAGAGAGAGCGAGAGAGTGAGAGAGAGAGATTCATATTGAAAACAGAATTTCATATTTATCTGGGATTTAAGGCTCAAATTATAATTGCTTTTTAATTAGTTGTGATTGGGGCTTTTTTTAGGGGTCCAAGCACTGAGGTTGCTGCCTGGCACTCTAGTTTAATGGACTTAACACAAAGCAGTGACAACTACCTGCATAGTAGAGACTCAGCAGTCTAAGCCTTGGCCACCCCAGCTAACCATGTAAATGTGGGACCTGCATGAGTAGCCCAACTGGGAACCAGAACGTTGTATCCTCAGGTTTCCAAATTGGCCCTGCATATGAATGCCAACCAGGGTCAGTGATGGGACCATGAAAGGTTACATATGGATCCCATTCAGGTTGTACACTCCACATTAGGGCCTATGTGAGATTAGGGTGTGCTGTAATGATATACCAAGGCACTTAGAGCCCATGTCCACCTGGAACCCATCTAGCCCACGTGAAACCCAAGTGTGAGCCCCACATGAGCATGTTGGCTGGGACACGTTAAGAAGTTAAGAAGACTTAACATATCTGGTGTTAAGAAGTAAGACCACACTGCTGAGCTTCGCAATGCCATGCAACCTGCCAAACCTCAGACCTCAGAGCACAGTAAAATGAATGCAATCACATCCAGAAGTTCAAGGACAGTCTCTGTGATGCTTACTGAGATGTGTCGAAGACTACTGTGGAAGAAATGCACCTGAGAGAGGGTTAAGTGCAAGATGCAAACCACCACTAAGCCTCATAGGAGAAATGAAACCTCTAGTGAAAGTTCTACCAGGAGACTCTAATTCACTCACTGTCCTTTAGCCAATCACCAGCCGCCCACTGTGTTATAAGACCTCTAATTAGCTGCTTTTCTGCTGCTTTCAGAAGTGACGTCACGTTTGTCCCACGTTTCGCCACCAGTTTGATCCCAACGGATGCCCGGGGTAGCTTCCACACCCTGCCTCAGAGTTCGGCAGGATCTGCGAGGGTCCTGATGGTGCAAGACCTGGGCTGATGACGGGGCTAGGGCTAACGCCGAAGACAATTGTTCCATCTCATAAATTGTCAAGGAAAAAATAACGATTTACTGCCCTCCTTTCTCCAGAGTCCTCTGGTAGAACTGCTCGTGGCCCAAAAGCAAGCCTGATGGCTGTGGTCTGCCAGTGGAGTTGGCTCACTACACTGGCAGACACTGCAACTCCATTCCATTGGCATGCCTGACGGTGGCAGCAGCAGCAGGATGAATTCTGAAGGAAGTAGAAGCAGAAGCAGAAGATCTTAAGTATTGGCTGTGTCCATGTGCCCACCAGTGGTTCAGTATTAGCCGGAATTAGAAGGAGAGTCTAACTACAGCTGGGGATACATTGTGCAACGTCTAGCCCCGGTTTGTGTTGGTTGGCTCTAGTCTGCAGAGTTTTCATCAGTCAGCTTCGACAGTTGGAGAGAGAATTGAGTAGTGTGTGAAGGGCATAGATTTTTGGGTCTGCCTCGTACGTAGGGTGTCCTCCTTACCTCCAAGTCCCTCTGCAGTCTGTACTGACCATGCTGACTCCATCTTCCTACCCACGACCTCACTCACCTGAAGCCGTTTTCACCTTTTTAGGCGTTTTCACTGTGGCGTGAGTGTAAACCTTCTAGGTAACATGGGGCATGGATGTTTTGGGGCGTGTCCGGTTTGGTCCAGCTGCAGGTTGAAGTCGTGTAGTGGATGATCCCAGGTGCTTTACTGTGTAATGGACATTTTTCATTCACCATATCACAGAAAAACATACAATGGAGACGGAAAGACAATGAAATAAGCCGTTTTGTCATTGAAACATATGGAAATGGTCTTAGCTACAGATCATCCTGCAACCAGCCAGCAGAGGCGCTAGACCTGTGGTTGCTTCACTTTTGAGAGACATTGCACTTCCCATGTTTTTACAGTAACTGGTCCAGGCCAACATTGGCTGGACTATGTGAGGTAGATTGACACAGATCAATATCTTAGCTCTGCTCACAATTCTCACAATTCTCTGTTGAAGGACTGTCATTTTTGGAATGGTGCAGTGTACAGATTGCCAACCCCAGTCCTGGGGATTCCACAGTAAACACACACTGTTGTGATTTGACTCATCTAGCACACCTGATTCAACTCACTGACTAATTTAGAAGCTCCTCAAGGGCTGGGTCAGATGTGTAGAGCAGGGAACCTACAAAAGTCCTGTCCCAGAGGCAATCCTAAGCCCTGCGATCCTCTTCCAAGACCGTATGTAGACGAAGCCACAGCCCTAGAAGGCGACGAGCGACCCCCAGGGCTCTAGGATTAAGCTTACTCTTCTCTTCGCCCAGGTTGTTCTGGACAGCTCTAAACAAACACATCCCCTCTGATTGGTCTGCTCTTGCATCTCAAGGACATTTGGAGATGAGGCCACTGGCAAATCCGTATCGATGTGGTCCTCGCTGAAGGCCCCAGCGAGGCGAGGGAGCTCTGTGTTTTACTCAGTGACAGCAAGAGTGATTCTATGATGAACTCAGAGTCTTAGATATAAAGAACAAATGATTTAATCCAGGAAGAGCAACGGAGGCGCCATTTCACAGATGGAAATACTGTCAGTCCCTCAGTTCTCTTCCTACTCCTCCGCTGTCTATCAGTTCATTTCAGTGACAGGTCATTTCCCCCCTCTGCCTTCCACATGGGCACTGTCCTTATGTCTTCATCTCTCTCTGTCTCTTTCTCTGACACACACACATACCTCCATGCCTTAGTCGAGCCAATATTGGCAGTTGAAACTTTTCAAACAGATGAAAAGCGAATATACTGGCAAACAAATCATACAGTATTGTTTCAGTTTCTACAACAGTCAGACGATGTGCTCGGCGAACACTGCATTGCTTCTGGTGGGGAAGCGCATTGAAGTTAAGAAGAAAAAAACAACAACAACAACAAAAAAAACAACAAAACAACAGAAGCTGTTGTCTGTGAAGTCCCAAATGCCCGTTTAAAGTAATGCATGGAGTATTAAAATTAGCCCTCCCTCTTCTCACCCTCCCTCCCTCCCCTCCCAGAGCGCTTTGAAAATGGAAAACTGTGGTTTGAGTTTTTACCAAACGAGTCTATTTCCGCTGCGGACTCCAATGGAGGAATTTGGCAAACATTGGTCTAACAAAAGTTTCGCTTGACTCCCCTTAGCCTCGACTGAGTTCGCTCCATTGCAGAAACACAGAAGCATCTTTCCTGGCATGGAAAACACAACCTCTGAACGTCCTGTAAACAGTTCATGACAAGCTTTTATTGATATAACAAAGAAAACAAACAAACAACAACAAAAAAAAGAAAAACCCCAAGCTTTTCCCCCTTCTAGCTGCACCCAGTCTGGAGACAGGACTGTTTGCTCTGCTGGCTCCCAAAAACACACATACACACCAATACCGCCTCCCCCCAACCTACAAAAAGGGCTGTTTTATAATAGAGCCAGAATTGATCAGACACTGAGTAGGTGCAATTCTGTGGATCAGATTTACCACTAAATCATTATATCAAATCAAATCAAATTTATTTGTGAAGTGCTTTTTACAACTGGTGTCACAATCAGTAATTAGTAAAAAGACAAGAAATCCACATAACATGAGAAGATGAGAAAAACCAAGACCCTCAGTGAGCAGCCCTTAATATCCTAAGACCCCCAGTGAGCAGCCGACGGCGACAGTGGCAAGGAAGAACTCCCTCATAGCTGAAGGAAGAAACCTTGGGAGGAACCAAGACTCACAAGAAGGACCCAACTCGTCCTCTTCTGATCAGAAATATTTATTAATTATTAATAAAAGTCACCAAACCACCAAAACTGTTGTTCTGCTCATAATCATAATCATAATATAATAATTATGGTGTAGAATAACTGAATATAGTCATAGCAGTGATGGTCAGAGTAATGATGGTGATATTAATAGTGGCAGATAGTTAAGAGTCCATTTAGTTTTGAACATGGTCATCATTAGGCAGGTAGCAGTGGCAGGAAGGTGTGCCGCTGGTGAGCCTGGTGGTCGGACTGGTGGGTGGCAGCTGGTCTGACGCAGTTGGAGGGGACCCCAGCGGTCAGTCTTCCAGCAGGTTGGGCTGGATGAGTGGGAGACCATTAACTTAGGTAAGGTAAAGAGACAGAGTTCGATGTTAAATGAAGAGTTTGGTGGAACAGTTGGGTTGCCCATACAGACCCCTTACATTGCTGGGAAGAGAATTACCCCCCTGGATTTTGTCCGGTTAGTCCGGTAAGTGGACGCTCCAATAGTAAAAGTTCCTCTACAACTCAGCTCCTCTATGTACTGAACAGAAAGGGAGCTGTCCAGGTCCTGCAGACGACGGCCTCTTCCAGCTAACTCCCCACACCTCCACACAAAGCTCCACCCAGTCCAGGGACAGATGGGTTGCTCTGCTGGCACCCCCAAAAATGAATGACAGCAGTGAGGGAGGTTTTCAGTGGTAGGATGGCTTTATTAATATTTAGGGTGATCTCTGATCAGGCCCAGATCACAACCGCT